>NC_092257.1:8002554-8127554 GCF_036320965.1 Panulirus ornatus
CGCTTCACATGCCCTGCTTCAATCCACTGACAGCACGTCAACCCCGGTATACCACATCGCTCCAATTCACTCTATTCCTTGCCCTCCTTTCACCCTCATGCATGTTCAGGCCCCGATCACACAAAATCTTTTTCACTCCATCTTTCCACCTTCAATTTGGTCTCCCTCTTCTCCTTGTTCCCTCCACCTCCGACACATATATCCTCTTGGTCAATCTTTCCTCACTCATCCTCTCCATGTGCCCAAACCACTTCAAAACACCCTCTTCTGCTCTCTCAACCACGCTCTTTTGATTTCCACACATCTCTCTTACCCTTACGTTACTCACTCGATCAAACCACCTCACACCACACATTGTCCTCAAACATCTCATTTCCAGCACATCCATCCTCCTGCGCACAACTCTATCCATAGCCCACGCCTCGCAACCATACAACATTGTTGGAACCACTATTCCTTCAAACATACCCATTTTTGCTTTCCGAGATAATGTTCTCGACTTCCACACATTCTTCAAGGCCCCCAGGATTTTCGCCCCCTCCCCCACCCTATGATCCACTTCCGCTTCCATGGTTCCATCCGCTGCCAGATCCACTCCCAGATATCTAAAACACTTCACTTCCTCCAGTTTTTCTCCATTCAAACTCACCTCCCAATTGACTTGACCCTCAACCCTACTATACCTAATAACCTTGCTCTTATTCACATTTACTCTTAACTTTCTTCTTCCACACACTTTTCCAAACTCAGTCACCAGCTTCTGCAGTTTCTCACATGAATCAGCCACCAGCGCTGTATCATCAGCGAACAACAACTGACTCACTTCCCAAGCTCTCTCATCCCCAACAGACTTCATACTTGCCCCTCTTTCCAAAACTCTTGCATTTACCTCCCTAACAACCCCATCCATAAACAAATTATATATATATATATATATATATATATATATATATATATATATATATATATATATATATATATATATATATATATATATATATATTCCTATGAGTCCACGGGGAAAATGAAACACGAAAAGTTTCCAAGTGCACTTTCGTGTTTTATTACACGATTATTACACGAAAGTGCACTAGGGAACTTTTCGTGTTTCATTTTCCCCGTGGACTCATAGGAATATCTTGATCACGCGCAAAATTGTGATCCTTTCCAATATATATATATATATATATATATATATATATATATATATATATATATATATATATATATATATATATATATATATATATATATATACATATATATATTTCATTTATTATACTTTGTCGCTGTCTCCCGCGTTAGCAAGGTAGCGCAAGGAAACAGACGAAAGAATGGCACAAAACACCCACATACACATGTATATACATACACGTCCACACACAGCACATATACATATATATACACACACAGACATATACATATATACACATGTACATAATTCATACTGTCTGCCTTTATTCATTCTCGTCGCCACCTCGCCACACATGAAATGACAACCCCCTCCCCCAGCATGTGCGCGAGGTAGCGCTAGGAAAAGACAACAAAGGCCACATTCGTTCACACTCAGTCTCTAACTGTCATGTATAATGCACCGAACCACAGCTCCCTTTCCACATTCAGGCCCAACAAAACTTTCCATGGTTTACCCCAGACGCTTCACATGCCTTGGTTCAATCCATTGACAGCACATCGACCCTGGTATACCACATCGTTCCAATTCACTCTATTCCTTGCACGCCTTTCACCCTCCTGCATGTTCAGGCCCCGATCACTCAAAATCTTTTTCACTCCATCTTTCCACCTTCAATTTGGTCTCCCACTTCTCGTTCCCTCCACCTCTGACACATATATCCTCTTTGTCAATCTTTCCTTACTCATTCTCTCCATGTAACCAAACCATTTCAACACACCCTCTTCTGCTCTCTCAACCACACTCTTTTTATTACCACGCATCTCTCTTACCCTTACATTACTTACTCGATCAAATCACCTCACACCACATATTGTCCTCAAACATCTCATTTCCAGCACATCCACCCTCCTCCGCACAACTCTATCTGTAGCCCACGCCTCGCAACCATATAACATTGTTGGAACCACTATTCCTTCAAACATACCCATTTTTGCTTTCCAAGATAATGTTCTCGACTTCCACACATTTTTCAACGCTGCCAGAACTTTCGCCCCCTCCCCCAACCTATGATTCACTTCCACTTCCATGGTTCCATCCGCTGCCAAATCCACTCACAGATATCTAAAACACTTCACTTCCTCCAGTCTTTCTCAATTCAAACTTACCCTCCCAATTGACTTGTCCCTCAACTTTACTGTATCTAGTAACCTTCCTCTTATTCTCATTTACTCTCAGCTTTCTTCTTTCACACACTTTACCAAACTCTTTCACCAGCTTCTGCAGTTTCTCACCCGAATCAGCCACCAGCGCTGTATCATCGGCGAACAACAAATGACTCACTTCCCAAGCTCTCCCATCCACAACAGACTGCGTACTTGCCCCTCTTTCCAAAACTCTTGCATTCACCTCCCTAACAACCCCATCCATAAACAAATTAAACAACCATGGAGACATCACGCACCCCTGCCGCAAACCTACCTTCACTGAGAACCAATCACTTTCCTCTCTTCCTACACGTACACATGCCTTACATCCTCTATTAAAACTGGAAGTAATCAAACAACCGAATACATTTTCCAATTGTCAGGCAAATTCTCTTGTAGCATGCACATGATTTACAATGCGATGTGTAAAGATGAAAGTGAATGATCTAAGAATGAGAAGTGTAGGTCAAAGAACGCCGTTGGCAACAAATGAAGGGTAAGGGTCATGTTTATGAGAGGTGAGCGTAACAGCAGATCTCTGGCAACATGTGAGAGCTGAGAGGGCAGAGCTGTCCTTTGAGGTTAAGGTCAGAGCAGATATTTGACAAGCGAGAGGTGAGGAGCATAGTAGACCTTTAGCAAGAAGTGAGAGGTGAGGGGCATAGCAGATAGTGGGTGGAAGGTGAGGGGCAAGTAGGTCTTTGATAGTGAGTGAGAAATGAGACACATAGCAAGTCTTTGACATGTGAGAGGTGAGGGGCATAGCAGACCTTTCACAATGAGCTGGACGTTCTGGTTGTCGGAGCCGACGGCGTTGGTGGCTATACAGGTGTAGGTGCCAGCATCCTCCTCCCGCAGTGAGGTGAAGAGCAGTACGCTGGTGTACTCGTCCAGGGACCTGCCCAAGATACAGACTGTGGTCACCTTACTGAGGCATCTCTGACTGACGCTGGCTGGCTTTCTGTACTGACTGACTATGTGTTCAGTATGCTGACGCCATACACCACACTACATGACGCACGTTAGTAACACAGTCAGTAAGCTGACTCCAAGTTATGTTGATACTGAACTGTTTTACTTCACAGGTTCATAACATCAACCAAATAAAGTTTCTGAATACACCGCCTCACTTTTGTGACTCACTGTATTATTCTCTGTGGTGACTCGCGACGCTACTCATTTTAGTGACTGACTACACTCTTCACTGTAGCGACGCACTACTCTACTCAGTGTAGTGATTCACCACACTACATATTGCAGTGACTCATTACTCTGCTCAGTGGAGTGACCCACTATACTGCATTCTGTAGTGACTCACTGTACTCACAGTGGTGACTCAGATTAAGCCTAAAAGTGGAAAAGTTGCCAGATGTGACTTCCTACACTGCTTATAATACTTGTAGTGTTTGACTTGCTACTGTAAATGATACACTGTCCTGACACAGTCCTCTCAGTGTGTGTACTGACTTAATACGTCAGTTGATCCTAGTGACTGACCAATTAGACTGACTCATTGGAATAAGATATATAACTTACTGCAGTGACTGGTTTCCAGAACTAATGCATCTATCTCAATTATTACATCAACCTATGTAACTTACATAAATCATTATGATGTATGAGTTATTCAAACTTCCCACCATACTGATTGACTTACTGTACTTACCTGATGAACTTGTTATACTGACAGACTTGCCACAGAGACGATATTCATGAGCTGGTTTACCATACTGATCACCCTTCACCGGATGACTGAATGTCTCTATACAATAGCTCATCACAGCAAATGACTTTCAAACGGAATCATCACCCACCAGTGGTGGACTCGTTGGACTGAGTATAACTTGACTTTCTCCTCCATCTTCCCAACGAAATAAAGCGACGGTTGTGAGAAAGATAAAACGGAAGGAAATCATGCTGTAAAAACCTGCCAGAGAAGATGTTCAGTATGAAACAACGTTGGTGATAGTCTACATCAAAAATTCTCTCTCTCTCTCTCTCTCTCTCTCTCTCTCTCTCTCTCTCTCTCTCTCTCTCTCTCTCTCTCTCTCTCTCTGAAATGCTTTTTTCTGACCATAAGTATGTCATGACCTCTTCGTGTAAGGAGAGCTAGAATGCCATTATCTTTGTTAGCTTCGCTGCGACAACTTATGTCCATATGGATCCAGTGGATGACCGTGAGATGTGTTGTGTGCTGGTCACTCCACGTTGTCAGTACCATGAAAACACAGTTGCAGTCCCAGGAGGCTGCTCTAGCCATTATACATCGGAGAATGGACAGCCAGCAGCGTAAGTGGTGTACTACACTCTTCAACTCAGCCTCCGCCACTGCCAACCACAACTGGAGCTTCTGGGCCTTCCAACATGTGCCACCGCCAGAAGAATAACCTGCATGTAGGGGGCGGGGGAACTGTATGAACAGACACTGCAAAGACCTTCAGTGACATCATGGCTCGTATCCAGCACCAAGACACTGAAAGGAATCCAACAGTGTCGGTTCTCTAAGATGACGGCACTGATCACTGCGTGGCTGAACGAGTCTCCCTACATCCGCCACATGGAGGAGGGGGAACCTGTCAACCAGTTCGTAGGACTGCAAAGACTTGAAGGTTTTACAGCTGAGGTTGAACAGGCTGCCATCGACTCTGCTCTCAGCACGTCAGCTGGGGTGACCACCAGAAAACAGAAACAGAAACTGGTGAACTAGACCATGAATGAAGCAGGGATGAATACGGCGCCTTACGAAGGAGTGAGTGGTCCCCAGGGCAGTGGAATCAGTGAACATCCCTATCGCTCATATCTTTAACCATGAGTTGGAGCTGGCCATCCTAAATTTACGTAAGAAGGAATAGCACAACATAAAGTTCGACTCCACATCGCGTGAGGTGTTCATGTTTTATCACGACTCTCTCAATAGAGTGAGAGAACTGGAGAGAGTTCCAGCCGTGCTAGAGGAGGACCTAACACACATCGGTGGGATTCCTCAAATTCGTTCAATGGCCAGTCAACTCAAGGCTCTGAAGGCTCGCATCACAAACTACAACACAGCCTGTGCCCACAAAGAAGACGTCGCTGCCTCCTGCTCCAAGATGGATACTAACAAAGTGAATTCTATTATGGATATCGTCTGTGTGATTAGTTATCTCAATGAATCCTTCTAGACTCATGGATATTGTCCCATATGTGGGGGTCTCCAGCACTGTCACCAAGAATGAGGTCCAGCCTCGGTAACAGTGTGTCTTCTCTGACTACTAGGAAGGAATTCAAGGGAGTAGTTCTTTTGTGGTGAGGTGAAGACACAGCTGATCAAACTCCACTTGGAACTGCTGGATCGTACAGAGACTTGATTCACCCTCCAACAGCAGCCATCACTGTCTGCCTTCACTGTCCTCAGGTACAGACAGTTGGTCACACAACCATAAGGAGTTGACCATCTGAGGGAGGAGATCCATCCAGTGATTCGTTCACTGCTTCACTCAGCTGCTAACAGATGATGAGGAGGTAGAGACTGATTCAAGGGAAAGAACGTCTTTTAAAGAGAACATAAACAACCTGAGAGCTTCACCAACGAAGAGTATGTTCAGAAACTTGATGCTCCTCTTTCCATACGATGTGCAGAACATCCTCTCTGTATATTAATATAATGGTTGTAATATCCATGAACAGAGCCATAGTGGAGAGAGAGCTTTGAAGAATCCGACTCGAACCTTGTTGAGAAATGACTGACACTCTGAACAACCTAATGAGCACAGATATCAAATGACGTAACCTGTTGAATTCTAAGCCAAAGTAGACGATGCTGCACTAACCAGACCTAAGGTGCAGGGCAAGCACCACGACAGGAAACTACTGCTACCACAAAGGACAAAAAATATATCAAAATTACTGTAATATAGATCATCTGGGGAGTGATGAGCAGTATTACCATATAACGTGTTTGATTTCATCACAAGATTATCGTATGATCAAGCTCAGAGAATCCCACCCACGAGGGAAAGAAATCAGAGGAGGTAAACAAACACGTCGGGGCAAACAGGTATCACAAGTCACTGTCATCATTGGCGAGTGAATCCCCGACGTCTGTCTCCCATCCTGATACACAACTTAACTAGAATCACCAAAGACAACACCATTATACTCAGCATAAATAGAATCCCCGAAGCTAACGCCATTACGCACAGTATGACTAGAATCCCCAGACACAACTCCATTTTTAAGGAGCATATTTAGAATTTCCGAAGCCAACATCATCTTACAAAGTAAAGCTGGAACACCCTAAATCAACATCATTTTACTCGGTATAACTAGAACAAATAACAGGTATTAAAACATAAACAGATGAAGTAAACCACTGAGAACACAAGGAAAGCCCATGGAAAACAGAAAATGAAGCATAAATTTAGCTGAAATAAATTATGTTAAGAACAAGGAACACAAGGGCCTTGCTGCCTCCCCCCGTCCCCTCCAAACACACACACACACACACACACACACACACACACACCACAAACCATACGGGAGGATGAGGAAGAATTAGTAGCAAAAAGATAACCTACTCAGACGCTTTCCACATATCAAGCAGCGAGAAAAATGCGTATATACTTTCAAATAGCAACAAAATCTTACGTGTTAACACAGATGAAGCAAACATGAATGGTGCACACACTGTAGGCAACATGAGAACACTTAAGAACCTAGTAATCTTTGTCTCTCATATTTTCGCCAGAAACATCACTCAGTAAACCCCAAGCGTTCTCCAAGATCCCATTTTCTCTGATGTTCCGCGACTTTCAAGTGTTACCTTACCACTTGTCATTTTACACCGTGAGAAAACCAAATCAACAGTTACCCTTTTAAGGATGGTGACGTATGGTCACATGGCGAGTGTTGATGGACAGTTTGAATTATTCTTTTCAATCTTGTGATCTGTGCGACGACAGAAGATTTAGTTCCTTTGCGTAAATGACTTGAAGGATATATCGTCTACTGAGGCTGGTGTGCAAAAGCTGGAATGTGTCTTATTTTCCACGATTTCTTGTTTGGTTGGGTTGTTCTGATGTGCACTTTGTATGTGTCTTGATGGCGTCTTGTTGTGGGCATATAGTCACAGGTCTGGATAATATTGTAACAGTTACGTCAATGAAACCTTCAGATTGCTGAAGTGTACAACCTTCAGCGGGAGAACTGAACTTGATAAATCACATTTGAACATGTTAATGGATCAATGTTTTAAATTTGGGTGATTTTCGTCTGATGGTTACCTTTTTTTTCTTAAGATATTATCCAATTTAGTCCGTCAATAATATTGCAATATTAAACATTGATCTTTACCATCTCTTTCAAAATCCTTCCATCTGTTTTCCATGCTGGGCTCATGTGATTTTGTCAAGTATTTTGAAGACAACGAAGTTTTATGATTTCCTGTTCGATGGTTTAGAGAGGAAGGTGCTGGATCTGTTGTTGATCTACATTTTACTGTGAAAGTAACGTCGTCATGAGAGTCCAGTCAGGTTAAAGTAACAGTAAGCGAGTCGTATTTAGGCTTAACAACACTAGTTTTATACCTTCGTAGGACGTACGTTGTCCCCTTACCTCCTCACATGTTACAGTGTCGTAATATATACTTACAACATATTCATCATCTGTTGTTGATGCTCAGCCTGTAAGTACGTTCTTTAGGTAAAAATCCTCAGGTTCTTGAGGTGTTCCTTAATCTTCTAGACAAACAAAATATCATCGTAGGTGGGATCAGATCACTCAGCATTTCTGCTAAATCTTTATTTTTCTTGATAATTCTCACATAACCTGCTGAGCCATACTTCATGCTTTACTGATGAACGCTTTATTCTTCCGTCTACTGAGTCCCGTTAACTGATTTCCTCACAATAGACGTACAGAGGCTTTTATGACAGTGCGTCCCTTCTGGTTTCATTGTGATCTCTTCACTGACCATCTACTCAAATTCAGGCACTTCATGATAACGTATCTCAAAGGAGACAGTATGCTTGATTTCCATGTGCTAACTGTTGTATGTGAATGAGAGATTCATTAATGGTTATGTAGCGAGCTATGTGGTATACTGCTGCAGGAAGATGTCCTGCACACATTTTTAAAATTTACACTCCTACAATTCTCTTGATTATTATGAATCCAGATTTTCCGGGTCCAAGAAGAGCTTATCTTATTGCCTCTTTGCAACATCCTGATTGAACCGACATTTTCAATTAAAAGTTTACTTACTTCATTTGTTTTCTTCGGAAGGCTATAACGCATAAATGATTCTGATATTTATTCCAACTGTCACTTGTTCTATTTTGTATTGTTTGAACGACCTATTCCCACCAACATTTTCTGAAATATTAGGATAAATCTTACCACCAGATCAAGATCTTCTCCTCGTCTATCTTTTCTTCCATTCATCGCCATTACGTATCCTCAAGAATCAAACTTGACGTTCACCCTTTGGTTTGTTTCGTCTCCAGAATCCCAGCAATATCTAGTGTAACGGTCCACGTGTGGCGCGAATCTCGAGTTCACTGCTATTAGCCATCAGTCCATCCGCTTTTGTACATGAATCTTGTATTCTTGTTCTTCCAATGTTTGTCATTCCTGCTCCCTCTGCATTATTTGTGAGGCTGGCCCCCCGCTGGGTCCCTCTCGTTGTTCCCTGTTCGTTCTTCCTGTTCATTGCCTCCCTCGTTTACTCGCTCTTCCGTTGGTTCATTGTCTCTCATGAAAACAGGAAACACCTTCCTTAGCTTGGCACTTCCTGCCTACTTAATACTCCGTCCTGAGGGTAATCTTTCTTGGGTTTTCCTAACTGTTTATCTCATTCGCTGGCCACTCTTACTTCTCGTCGCAAAATCTTATCTTGGGGATGATCTTGATCCTCATTGCTCCACGCTTTGGTTGTTGATGCCTTGGCCTTGCTGCCCCACTAATCACTAGTGTATCTACTGCAGAGGTGTGGACGACAGGGTACGACAAAGACGCAAGGACACAGATCAACATCATCTCTTCCAGAATTCCAGAATTCATGATTTTGCCAATTGTCGTGTGGGAAGGGAACCCCAGCTCCTGTGTCCCACTGGTGTTGGCAACCAGCTTGATACTGTGATATCATGTGGCTAAAAGAATTGCTACACGCCTGCCTCAAAACTAAGATATATATATATATATATATATATATATATATATATATATATATATATATATATATATATATATATATATATGTTGGAAAGGATCACAATTTTGCGAGTGATCAAGTATATTCCCATGAGTCAACGGGGAAAATGAAACGCGTCCCAGGTTTTTCCAGTTCAAACTTACCACCCAGCTAACATGTCTCTTTACACTGCTACAGCTAATTACCTTGCTCTTATTCACATATACTCTCAACATTCTTCTTCATGCACTCTCCCAGTTTCAGGCACAAGCCTATCTAGTTTCTTAATCGAATCTGCCACCAGCACCGTGTCATCAGCAAAGCACTAACCCTCCATCCCCAACAGACTGCATACTCGTCCCTCTCTCCAAGACCCGTACATTCACCTCTCTTACCACCCCATCCATAAACAAATCATACAGTCATGGTGACATCATGCACCCATATCGCAAGCCATCTTCACTTTGAACCACTCGCCTTCTTCTCTACCTACTCACAACTTATATCTTACTCTTTTCTTAAAGACTCCTCGCTGCAGAATTCTCATAGCTTTCCTCTCACACCACATATTCGAAATGCCTTACACAAAGCATCTCTATCAACCTTATCATATTCTGTCTCCAGATCTAAACAAATCTTATTTCTACATTCACAAGGACAAAAGTAGTGACATTTTTTTGTGTATTTTTTTTTTTTTTGACGAATCAGAAATCAAAACGTAATTTTGGGAAAAGTTAAAGGTTCCATTGCGTATTAGAAGAATTAATTAGATTAAAGACGACTCGTAGAGCCCAGCCGAGAAAAATGCCATTGATCCCTGGAAATGGTGAGATGGGGAAAATATGTGACGGAGGTAATGGGTTGTAGAAGCCCTGGTAAGGAATGGAACTTCTCTGACAGTAATGCTGGGCCGTAGAGATGGCGAGCGGGAGGTAAGATGAATGTCCAAGGTACACTGAGGAAAGATTGAAGTTAATCGATCAAGCTTGACATCCGTGGGGATGGTGGAGGAGCAGGACCTACCTGACGGAGATAGTGGGCCCCAGGGAGATTGGACGGCCATCATGGGTCCAGCTGAAGGACAGGGGGAGGTCGCCACGCACTACCACACACAGGATACGAGCGCGGGACTTGACAGGGAAATCTGTTCCCAGCAATATCATCCGCTTATCTACGACAGGCGGCACTGTAGGAAGAATAGCAAGATACACCGGGAATACATACAGTGGTGTACACACGGAGGACTGAGGAAAATGCATGGAATATTTTCATAGTATACAGTTATTCTCTTTGTTATATACCAATTTGACAAGGATAACAACACACAGCGAATAAGCTGATTCAAGAAGGAAAACAAGCTTAGGTAGCACACTGGTCATCATTGTATCATAAAAACTTGAATTTGACACACACACACACACACACACACACACACACACACACACACACAAACACACAGGCGATGGCGATGCTGTATCCACAAGGGCGGGCTGGCGCTGGGAATGTATGCATATACAGTGTATATATGTGTATGTGCATGTATGTGCCTATACTTATGTACCGTACATGTGTATGTGAGCGGATGTGTCGTTCTTCGTCTGTTTCCTGGCGCAACCTCGGTAATGCGGGAAACGATGGTCAAGCATGATAATAATATATATATTTCTTTTATTTTCCTTTGTCGCTGTCTCCCGCGTTTGCGAGGTAGCGCAAGGAAACAGACGAAAGAAATGGCCCAACTCACCCCCATACACATGTATATACATACACGTCCACACACGCAAATATACATACCTATACATCTCAATGTACACATATATATACACACACAGACATATACATATATACACATATACATAATTCATACTGTCTGCCTTTACTTATTCTCATCGCCACCTCGCCACGTATGGAGTAACATCCCCCTCCCCCCTCATGTGTGGAGGTAGCGCTAGGAAAAGACAACAAAGGCCACATTCGTTCACACTCAGTCTTTAGCTGTGATGTAATAATGCCCGAAACCACAGCTCCCTCTCCACATCCAGGCCCCACAGAACTTTCCATGGTGTACCCCAGACGCTTCACATGCCCTGATTCAATCCATTGACAGCACGTCGACCCCGGTATACCACATCGATCCAATTCACTCTATTCCTTGACCGCCTTTCACCCTCCTGCATGTTCAGGCCCCGATCACTCAAAATCTTTTTCACTCCATCTTTCCACCTCCAATTTGGTCTTCCACTTCTTCTCGTTCCCTCCACCTCCGACACATATATCCTTTTGGTCAATCTTTCCTCACTCATTCTCTCCATGTGCCCAAACCATTTCAAAACACCCTCTTCTGCTCTCTCAACCACGCTCTTTTTATTTCCACACATCTCTCTTACCCTTACATTACTTACTCGATCAAACCACCTCACACCACATATTGTCCTCAAACATCTCATTTCCAGCACATCCATCCTCCTGCGCACATCTCTATCCATAGCCCACGCCTCGCAACCATACAACATTGTTGGAACCACTATTCCTTCAAACATACCCATTTTTGCTTTCCGAGATAATGTTCTCGACTTCCAAACATTCTTCAAGGCTCCCCAGTATTTTCGCCCCCTCCCCCACCCTATGATCCACTTCCGCTTCCATGGTTCCATCCGCTGCCAGATCCACTCCCAGATATCTAAAACACTTTACTTTCTCCAGTTTTTCTCCATTCAAACTTACCTCCCAATTGACTTGACCCTCAACCCTACTGTACCTAATAACCTTGCTCTTATTCACATTTACTCTTAACTTTCTTCTTTCACACACTTTACCAAACTCAGTCACCAGCTTCTGCGGTTTCTCACATGAATCAGCCACCAGCACTGTATCATCAGCGAACAACAACTGACTCATTTCCCAAGCTCTCTCATCCCCAACAGACTGCATGCTTGCCCCTCTTTCCAAAACTCTTGCATTCACCACCCTGACAATCCCATCCATAAACAAATTAAACAACCATGGAGACATCACACACCCCTGCCGCAAACCTACATTCACTGAGAACCAATCACTTTCCTCTCTTCCTACACGTACACATGCCTCACATCCTCGATAAAAACTTTTCACTGCTTCTAACAACTTACCTCCCACACCATATATTCTTAGTACCTTCCACAAGAGCATCTCTATCAACTCTGTCATATGCCTTCTCCAGATCCACAAATGCTACAAACAAATCCATAATAATGATAATAATAATAATAACATATATATATATATATATATATATATATATATATATATATATATATATATATATATATATATATATATATATATATGGGGATAGGGGAGAAAGAATACTTCCCACGTATTCCCTGCGTGTCGTAGAAGGCGACTAAAAGGGAAGGGAGCGGGTGGCTGGAAATCCTCCCCTCTCGTTTTTTTTTTTTTCAATTTTCCAAAGGAAGGAACAGAGAAGGGGGGCCAGGTGAGGATATTTCCTCAAAGGCCCAGTCCTCTGTTTTTAACGCTACCTCGCTAACGCGGGAAATGGCAAATAGTATGAAAAGAAAAAGAAGAATATATATATATATATATATATATATATATATATATATATATATATATATATATATATATATATATATATATATATATATATATATATTATCCCTGGGGATAGGGGATTAAGAATACTTCCCACGTATTCCCTGCGTGTCGTAGAAGGCGACTAAAAGGGGAGGGAGCGGGGGGCTGGAAATCCTCCCCTCTCATTTTTTTTTTTAAATTTTCCAAAAGAAGGAACAGAGGGGGCCAGGTGAGGATATTCCAAAAAAGGCCCAGTCCTCTGTTCCTAACGCTACCTCGCTAACGCGGGAAATGGCGAATAGTTTAAAAGAAAGAAAAAAAATATATATATATATATATATATATATATATATATATATATATATATATATATATATATATATATATATATATGACGTAATGACGTAAAGGGAGTGGGGGAGGAATGGGATGTATTTAGGAAAGCAGTGATGGCTTGCGCAAAAGATGCCTGTGGCATGAGAAAGGTGGGAGGTGGGCAGATTAGAAAGGGTAGCGACTGGTGGTATGAAGAAGTAAGATTATAATTGAAAGAGAAAAGAGGGGCATTTGGACAATTTTTTGCAGGGAAATAGTGCAAATGACTAGGAGATGTATAAAAGAAAGAGGCAAGAGGTCAAGAGAAAGGTGCAAGAGGTGAAAAAGAAGGCAAATGGGAGTTGGGGTGAGAGATTATCATTAAGTTTTAGGGAGAATAAAAAGATGTTTTGGAAGGAAATAAATAAAAGTACGTAAGACAAGAACAAATGGAAACGTCGGTGAAGGGGGCAAATGGGGAGGTAATGATAAGTAGTGCTGAAGTGAGAGGGAGATGGAATGAGTATTTTGAAGGTTTGTTGAGTGTGTTTGATGATAGAATGGCAGATATAGGTTGTTTTGGTCGAGGTGGTGTGCGAAGTGAGAGGGTCAGGGAGAATGATTTCATACAGAGAGAAGAGGTAGTGAAAGCTTTGCGGAAGATGAAAGCCGACAAGGTGGCTGGTTTGGATGGTATTGCTGTGGAATTTATTAAAAAAGGGGATGACTGTGTTGTTGACTGGCTGGTGAGGATATTCAGTGTATGTTGTTCATGGTGAAGTCCCTGCGGATTGGCGGAATGCATGCATAGTGCCATTGTACAAAGGCAAAGGGGATATAGGTGAGTGCTCAGATTACAGAGGAATAAGTTTGTTGAGTATTCCTGGAAAATTATATGGGAGGGTATTGATTGAGATAGTGAAGGCTTGTACAGGGCATCAGATTGGGGAGGAGCAGTGTGGTTTTGGAAGTGGTAGAGGATGTGTGGATTAGGTGCTTGCTTTGAAGAATGTATAGGAGAAATACTTAGAAAAACAGATGGATTTGTATGTAGCATTTGTGGATCTGGAGAAGGCATATGATGGAGTTGACAGAGTTGCTCTGTGGAAGGTATTAAAAGTATATGGTGTGGGAGGTGAGCTGCTAAAAATAATGAAAAGTTTTTATCGAGGATGTAAGGCATGTACACGTGTAGGAAGAGAGGAAAGTGATTGGTTCTCAGTGAATGTAGGTTTGCGGCATGGGTGCGTGATGTCTCCATGGCTGCTTAATTTGTTTATGGATGGGGTTGTTAGGGAGGTGAACGCAAGAGTTTTGAAAAGAGGGGCAAGTATGCAGTCTGTTGTGGATGAGAGAGCTTGGGAAGTGAATCAGCTGTTGTTCGCTGATGATACAGCGCTGGTGGCTGATTCGGTGAGAAACTGCAGAAGCTGGTGACTGAGTTTGGTAAAGTGTGTGAAAGAAGAAAACTGAGAGTAAATGTGAATAGAGCAAGGTTATTAGGTACAGTAGGGTTGAGGGACAAGTCAACTGGGAGGTAAGTTTGAATGGAGAAAAACTGGAAGAAGTGAAGCGTTTTACATGTCTGGGAGTGGATTTGGAAGCGGATGGAACCATGGAAGCGAAAGTGAGTCACAAGGTGGGGGAGGGGGCGAAAGTTCTTGGAACGTTGAAAAGTGTGTGGAAGACGAGAACATTATCTCGAAAAGCAAAAATGGGTATGTTTGAAGGAATAGTGGTTCCAACAATGGTGTTCCCACTCCTAGTGTATGACCTACCCCGAGTGTCCCCTCTCCTAATGTATGATCTACCCCTGGTGTCCCCACTACCATCGTATAACACACCCCTGATGTCCCCACTCCTTGTGTATGACCTGCCTCTGGTGTCCCCACTCCTAGTGTATGACCTACCCCTGGTGTTCCCACTCCTAGTGTATTTTACGCCCCTGGTATTACCACTCCTAGTATATGACTCGGCCCTGATGTCCCTACACCTAATGTATGACCTACCTCTGGTATCCCCACTCCTGTACCCTGATCACTTAGATCTGATAGCTGGGTTGACACAGAGTGTAGCTGCTATCGGTGGACACAAACAGGTGAAGGGTGTGCGTGGAGTAGGGAGTCACTTTAGGTTATCAGTCAACAATGACTGGCCTCCGCGGGAACATCTCCGGCCAGAGGGTGGCGACTCGGCATCAGTCAGGCTGCTGTGGTAGCCTATTCTACTTTTCATTGCCATCTATTCGTTTACTTATAGTTAGACAGATCAAGGCATTGCCTTATTAAGGATACATTTACAATATTTTTTGATATTTTATGATTATCAGACGTAACTATTGCTGGTTAAGGCTTGAAATATCTGACAATTCTTATAACACTTCTCTGATTCACCCGCCTGCTCTGTAATCCTTACCTAAGTGTACACGACACCCGTCAAGTCTATCACATCATACTATAATGAAAAGGTTTTCATAATATCATCACATTACAGTAAGAAGGTGTAAAGTAAACAACTAAAAACATTTGAATAATGAGGAGTAAGTTGCAGTGTGGCAGACTTTAGCACTTGCCGCTCTAGTTTCCTACCATTTCTTCATTTTCAAATATTTCCTCAGCCAGAAATAAAGCAAAATAAGACGTGGTATAACATTTCGGGAATAGTATTTGACTGATCTTGTATCTTCCGAAATATAGCGACCAGTGCAAAACGCATCGTGGAGAACAAATGTGAAAATATGAAACAGACGATCTGAAAGCGCATGCAATGTGTTGGTGTCAGATGTTAGACCTTTGAACTTCTGGTGTCGAATTTGCCTAATTTTTTTTCTTTGAATCATATAAAATAAAGCCAAACATAAAAGATTTAAAAAAAGATTACGTCAACTGGCAAATAATAATTATCTACAGAATAAAGAAAACTGGCGCTAAGCAATGTTTACAATATTTTCAAGCGTTACTTATCATCGTTTTATAAAACTTTATAATCGACTCTAATTTTCTTTGATAATGGTAAACTTTTTATGCTAATTTCTACCTCTTTAGCTTCGGAAATCATTCCATATTTAAACTGGCTTCTTATATTGAAAGCAATTTACAATTATGAATATAAATGTGTTAAGAAGAGGAGGTGTAGTTTTACCACGCTCCTGAGTGTTTCATTAACCAATCAGCACTCTTAATTCAAACGTTTCTAGACTCCAGCTATCAGATCTGAGTGAACAGGGTATGACCTGCCCTTGGTATCTCCACTCCAAGTGTATGACATACCCCTGGTGTCCCCACTCCTAGTTTATGACCTACCCCTGGTGTCCCCACTGACAGTGTATGACCTACCTCTGATGTCCCTACTCCTAGTGTATGACCTACCTCTGGTGTCCCCACTCCTAGTGAATGACCTGCCATGGTGTCCCCACCCAGTGTATGATCAGTCCTTGATGTCTCCGTTTCTAGTGTATGAATTGCCCCTAGTACCACACTCCCCGGTGACCCCGCTACTAGTGTATGACCTGCCGCTTATGTGTCCGCTTCCAGAGTATAACCCTCTCCTGGTGTCTGTTTCCAACGTAACATCAGTCACTAGTGTTCCCGATCTTAGTGTATGACACACCACCTAGTGTCCCCGATTCAAATGTATGACATGACCTTAGTTTCCCGATTGTAATGTGTGAACCACCCCTTGTGCTCCTGGTTCTAGCTCAAGTGTCCCCGATCCTAGTGTATGACCCATCCCTGGCCAGCAGCAGTACAGCAGGGGGACTGACCCATGATCCTAGTGTATGACCCACTCCTGGCCAGCAGTAGTACAGCAGGGGACTGACCCATGATCCTAGTGTATGACCCACCCCTGGCCAGCAGTAGTACAGCAGGGGGACTGACCCATGATCCTAGTGTATGACCCACCCTGGCCAGCAGCAGTACAGCAGGGGACTGACCCATGATCCTAGTGTATGACCCACCCTTGGCCAGCAGCAGTACAGCAGGGGACTGACCCATGATCCTAGTGTATGACCCACCCCTGGCCAGCAGTAGTACAGCAGAGGGACTGACCCATGACGTTGACCTGAAGGTCTTCCCTGGTGATGTCCTCCCCGGCGGTGGCGACGCAGGTGTATCTTCCTCCGTCAGCCTCCCTGGACACCTGCCGCACCAGCAGAGTCCCGTTGGCC
This sequence comes from Panulirus ornatus, assembly GCF_036320965.1. Taxonomy (NCBI): domain Eukaryota; kingdom Metazoa; phylum Arthropoda; class Malacostraca; order Decapoda; family Palinuridae; genus Panulirus; species Panulirus ornatus. The sequence goes on from NC_092257.1 coordinate 8,020,122, forward strand.
AGCACTTCCTGACGATCCGACACCTGGCAGCACCACCCCTGCAGGGAAGCAGGGAGGTGAGCAGGCTAGGGAGGGAAGTGGCGCTTACATGTAAAAAGGCCAGGAAGGGAGAAGCAGAGCAAAGAGACTTGGAGGGAAGCAAATGTAGGGAGGGAGGAGGGAAGCAGAGGCAGGGAGAGAGCAGGGTAGTGAGAAAAATAAGGCAGGAAGTGAGGCATAGCAGGAAGGCAGGCAGAGAAATGTATAAAGAGAACATGAAATTGAAAGGAGGAAGGTCAGGGAGCAGAGCAGGTAAGATGGTAGAGGGCGGAGGTGAGGACAAGGACGAGTAGAGAAGCAGGGCAGGGAGGACAAAAGAACAGGGAGAGAAGTTGACTAAGGAAAGAAACAAGTTAGGAAATAGAACAATAATAGAAAGGGAAGCAAGGCAGAGAGAATCAGGAAAGGGAGAGAGGAAGATCTGGGAGGTAGATAGATGAGCTTCTTTCTCTGGACACAAGCAAGGCACATGGTCCTAATGGCAACTATCCCCGGGTACTGAAAGAGTGTGCCTCTGAACTTCCACCTGTGATTGTTCATCTGTTCCGTTTCTATTTAAAAAATAAAAGTTTTCCTTCTCCTTGGAAGCATACGTTGATACATCCCATCCCTAAGAAGGGTGACTGTTCTGACCCATCTAACTATTGTCCTATTCCTTAGACATTTCTAAAGTCTTTGAATCCGTCCTCAGCTCTCATATCCTTAGACACCTGGAACCTCACGGTCTTCTTTCTGGTCACCAGTATGGCTTCCGTAGGGCAAGATCCACTGGTGATATTTTCTGCCTATCTCATTAATATCTAGTCATCATACCTTAAAGATTTTGGAGAGTCGTGTGTAGTTTCTCTTGAAATATCCAACGCTTTTGACACCGTGTGGCATTGGGGTCTCATCTCTAAGCTCCCTTATCTGGCTTCCCTTTCTCACTTTGCTCCTTTAGCTTCTTCTCCGGCCGAGCTATCTCTGTACTTGTTGATGGAACAGCCTCCTCCTTTTTTCTCCATCAACAGCAGTGTCCTTCAAAGTTCTGTCCTGTACACTACACCTTTTCTCTTTTTTTCAACGATTCTTCTCCACAAATAATCTGATGCAATCATATGCAGACGACTCACACTGCATTCATTCACATCCATCATTTCTGCTCCTTTTTTTCTCACTCCATCTGCATCTCCTCTTGACACAACTTCTTCATGCAGACTTGGGTAGACGAAATCTAGTTAAGTTTGATGCCTCTAAGACCCAGTTTATATCCATCCGTCTATCGAAAACTTTTCACAAGTCTCGTCTCTCCATGTCTGCTCCTTTTTCTCTCACTCTATCTGCATCTCCTCTTGACACAACTTCTTCATGCAGACTTGGGTAGACGAAATCTAGTTAAGTTTGATGCCTCTAAGACCCAGTTTATATCCATCCGTCTATCGAAAACTTTTCACAAGTCTCGTCTCTCCATTGATGATGATTCTGTAATTCCACCTCTTGAATCAATGAGCATATTTGTTATTGCTGTAACATCCACTCTTACTTGGAAACCCCACATAACGGGAGCAGCTAAGTCTGCCTCTAAGAAACTGGGTATCGTGTTTAGATGTCGAAACTTCTTTTCTTCTGAACAGTTGCTTCGTTTATACAAAGGATTGATTCGTCAGTATATGGAGTATTGTTCTCACATCTGCGGTGGTTCTAGCTCTGTATCCTTACTTGACAGAGTTGAGTCGAAAGCGGTCCGACTTAAAAACTGTCCCAGGCTAACATCCAAACTTGACCCCCTTCCCTCACGCAGCATTGTTGGTTCACTTTCTCCTTTCTATAGGTATTACTTTGGTTTTTACTCCGGAGAGCGGGCTGCTTGTGTACCTCTACTGCTTGTTATACCACGCAATACTCGGCAATCTGGTGTTTCACATGATTCCTGTGTGGCCATCGGCAACTCCAGGGTGGGCCGTTTTGATACCTGCTTTTTCCCTTCTCGTCGAAGCTTTGGAACTCTATACCTTTTCATGTCTTTCCCGATAACTATGACCTGGCACATATTATAAGACAGTTTTCTCACTTCCTCCAGAATTAGTAAATACTTTCCCTTATCTTTTCTTTTCCCTTTCATAATTCGCCCTATATATCATTCAAGGCCCAGCTTGATGTGGAGTTGTGTCATTGACTAGAGCCTTAGACATGAAAAAAGAGCAGAGAGGCAGATGTAGAAATAAGTTAGGGAGGGAATCATTGTCGGAAAATGGGGAGAAGCAGGACAGGGAAATAGGGAGAGAAGTAGAGGAAAGAGGCAGGAGAAAAAGTAGGGTGAGAAACAGGCGGAGTGACATTAAGAAATCACTAGTCCTCACTGTCTCTTGCAGGAGATAAAGAAGACATTATCAATCTCACGGAACTTGTCATTGTATTGATGATTAGTGGCTTTATGAGGTGCGACAACACAGGCCCAGCAGGGATGGTGCACTGCGGGACAATTAGACTGAGTGAGTGGGTGAGGTGTGACTACGTACCGTTCTTCTCCCAGTGGGTAGAGTCAATAGGGAAGCCCGCAACGACACAGTTGAAGGTCGCCGTCCTGCCCGCCACCACGCTCTGCGGCCGCATGGGGAGGATGGTGGGCGGACCACGCACGTTGAGCCTCCCAGTGTGCTCCACCCTCCCTGCACGGTTCTCCGCCAGGCACTTCCACTGGCCGCCGTCCTCCACCCTCACGCTGCTGATGTTCAGGCGACTCACCACCTGCTCCCCTGACGCCTGCGACGCGGCAAGATTCAGCCACATTAACACTCGCGCTGACTTATCACCCTCTCTCTCTCTCTCTCTCTCTCTCTCTCTCTCTCTCTCTCTCTCTCTCTCTCTCTCTCTCTCTCTCTCTATCTATCTATCTCTCTATCCCAGGTTTAGGCCATCGACAACACGTCGCCCACCGTAGCCGACAGCAATCCAATTCATTCTATCCCATGCACGCCTCTCAACTTCCTAAATGTTTAGGGTCCATTATCTCAATGGTTTCTTTACTTCATCCTTCTGTTTCCTTTCTCTTCTCCACTTCTTTCCTCTTCCCTTCGCATGTGATGCATAAATCCTTGTATTATTTCTACATTCATCCTCTCTTTATGACTAAACTATTTCACCACTCGTAGGTTAGCTTTCTCAGCTAGACTAAATTCACTAACTCACCTTTATTATACTGTCATTCCTTGGACGATCTACATCCACCTCACACCACATATATTTGCCTCAATTATCATATGTCCAGCAAGTCCAACCCCTTCCGTTCTTTTGCATTTAGAACTTCAATATAACATTTTCGGGATGACTATACTTCCAGACATCTTTGACGCAGCAGACACAAACCTCTCGTTCCAAATATAATCCACAGTCCATCCAGAACCTTAACCAGCCCTCCTGCCACCCAGTGACTCACTTTAACCCATGGTTTCATCCTCTAGCATGTCCACTTCCAAGTCACTAAAGCTCTCCAAAGCCTTCAGTCCCTCACCGTTCAAAGGTATCCTCACATCATCGTGTCTCCTCCTCCTGCTGTTGCACATCATTACCTTAAATTTGTTGACATTTACTCTCGATTTTCTTTTTTGCACACTTTCCCAAACTCTGTCACCAGCTTCTGGTGTCTCTCTCTCTCTGGAGCCTGCCACCAGAGCCATGCTATGTGCAAATAACAACTGATTCATCCCCCATGTCCCTCCCCACAACACACACACACACACACACACACACCCACACGCACACACACACACACACACGCACACACACACACACACACACACACACACACACACTACCGTTACACCGTAGACCTACCCCTTGTTTTGAAGTTCTTACATTCACCTCCCATCACCTCCACATCCATAAATGAATCAAACCATAGATGACACAACCACGGTGACATCACGTATCCTTGACGCAAGTCCATCTTCACCGAGAGCGACTCACTCTCCTCGCATCCTTCCTGCACACACAGCTTACGCTCCTGGTAAACACTCATTGAATTAGGTAATTTTCCATTTACCTGAGGTATCTGTATTACCTTTCACAGGGCATTATTTCACCAAAATCATACGCTGTCTCCAGATCCATAATTGCCAGATGTCGTTCATTCTCTTTCTCCAAATATTTCTCAAAGAAAACATTTAGTTCATATATCCTCAACCTCTCCAAAAGCCACGCTGTTCTTCCCTAAACCAGATGTTCTTTGCATGTCACCACCCTCTTGATTACCACTCTCCCATGCATACTCAACAGACTTATAATCTCTATGTCACTGTAGAAAACTCACACTTGAAGACGTTGATGTATCCTGAAGGTCGTATTACATTCATAGGAATATTGGTATGCTGAAATCGAGTCTCTCACATAGTCTTACAGACATGTACAGGTCGATACATGTAGTCAAACTGAAGCATTAAGTGAAGTCCAGTTCTACACAGGCTCATACTGGAAGTAAAACACTTACCCTCAGTCACCTACTAGCTCATGAAAGAATATGTTTTGAGTACACAGTCTCTGATGGACACATCATCCCACCAGAACCCAGTCATACTGGTAGCCGGTTTCACTCTACAGTCTTTGCCCTCCATCTCTAACCCTACCTATCATGCACCTTTTATGCTCTCCACTCCGCCTTCCACCTCTCCCCATCACCTGCATAATTACCTTCTGGTCTATCTTGATCCTTGGGTCGGTTGTGAGGGTAGGCAAGCTTCGTATGGTCCAGGAGAGGGCTGGGGGTGGCGACCCCTCTACTACACACACTAAGGTCACCAGCGCCCCTGGTGACACCACCTGCGGCCCACTTGTGTCCACCAGCTGTGGCGCTGCGTCTGTGATAAAGAGAGAAGATGTGAGAAAAAGAACGTCGCAGAAATTGACTGACCTCCTCAGGTGTTTGTAGAGCTCACTCTTAAAGATGGGAAGGTTATAGGAAAATGAAAGGACGATAAAGAGAAGACTTTCACGGCTGCGCTGATTGAAGAATAATAGAGGTGTCATTGTAGTCAACGTTCCTATGACTGTTCTCTTGACAGAGCCTATGAGAAATGGTATCCAGTCAAATGCCACGGACCTAGGCCTTTGTGGCTGAGACAGATGGAGGTATAGACTCCTCACCAAATAAGTCGCCGAAATGATACCTGTAGAACAGACAGAAGGAAGCAACGTTATCATGGACGGAATGGGATGGTCGACGAGAGGTGATAGTAGGAGAGTTAATAAGACGGAAGGTTTTTGAGAGGAAAGTTACCATAGATGTACGAGCAGTATAACACGCCAGAGCGAATGAAAATCCTGCAGATATGGAACAGGTAATTAAAAGTAAAGTCAGTGTGGCACCAATACAACACATCCAGGTTCGGGGGAAGCAGAATTTATGATGTTTAATGTGTGAATTTCCCAGGCTGTGGTTCCGGTGCATTACACATGACAGCTGGAGAATGAATGTGAGCGAATGAAACTCTTTTTTTTCTCTCTTGTTTCTGGCGCTGCCTCGCATTCATACTATTTCAGGGTTGAATTGTTGTGTTCAGAAATTCAGACGTAGGAAGCGACTATGATTTACAGCGATAAAGGTCGGTACTGCGCTTTTTTTTTTCACTGTCAGTTCTAACTAGGTCACTGCTTACCCCTTACAAGATGTTGAGAATCAGGAAAAACGAAAACGAATTTGGAGTCAGGAGCATCGGAGTCAGGAGGTGAGGGAGAGTAAGTTGGAGGAGGAAGGTTGGGATGATCGATGTAAGAGGGATTGATGTGAGAGGCTGCAGACGGGTCGTTTATGGGGAGGAGGAAGTGAGGCAGGACCCGAGGATAGAAGGGTTAACTAACCTCATCGTCGACAACTAGGAAGAGGTTTCAGGTGTTACAAGACGCCATGGAAGATAAGTCTAATGTAAACTAATTTCTACTATGCCTTGAGGATCGAACCCAGGATCATCCGTGTGGCAGACAGGTAGCCTAACCTCAAGGCCTGACTGCTACACAGATGCATGTCCAGGGTTCGCTTCTCAGGGTATAGTGGTAAATAGTTTACATCAAATACCATGTGAACATTACATGGTTGAGATGTAAGATGATCCAGCCTCTTCTGCGTGTTGGTCTTCCACATTAGCTCAGGACCTCCTCATGTCATGCCTGAGAACTAATAACTGGGGTCTAGCCTCAAATAGGATTGGATATAGAAACATTTTCTTTTACAGCAACACCAAAATTGCTAAACTTAAACGTGATGAATTAACGTGATATGCTCTACTTAAAATGACTGGTGTCATGATAATCAAAACTTAGATCCTTCTCTCTTATCAGAATTAGTAACACCAAACTGCAAAGTTTTCAACAAAGGTTAAGGCAGGTGAAGGATTTATGAAGTATGTAAGAGAGAGGATATACGTAACCAGGGTAAGTAAAACTGAAATCAATGTACTTCTCTCACTGTATACTGAACTGATAAGCAAGAGGTCTGCAGTAATTCTTGAAAAAGGATAAAAAGCACTAAAAGTAATTGTGTAGAGAGCGATACCGCTTTATACGAAGAGATAAATTTTCTAATGAAAAGAAAAAAAGTTATAGTTGTAGGAGATTTTAAAAACCTGGGCATAAACTTTTTTTTGTCTGGTAACATAAAGGGAAACAGACCAATCGATTTATATATACCTTCTCAACATGACTCACCAGGCAATGAGGCAATACGAGAGAACAGCACTGGAACCCACCATGAACTGACACCGATGTAATGTCACATTACTCTAGCCCAGCATGACCCATCACTGTGCGAGTATGACCCATCACTGAATCAGTATGACACTCTACTGGCCCAGTGTGATGTACATCATACCCAGAACTAATCCAGCATGACCAGTCATTGACTCGACATGACCTATCGCTGGCCTATCATGACTGATCACCGATGCAATACAGACCTCCGAGTTTGAGCTGGGCGGAGCCCTGAGCGGCGTCCTGAAGGTTGGACACGAGACACTGGTACATTCCGCGGTCCTCCCGACGCACGTCCTCCACCACAACACTCCGCTCCCCCACCAGACGCAGACGGCCGCCCACCTGAAGGGCTCCTCCATCCTGCAGGGAGCAAATTTGATTCCTTTCCGTTATCAAAACATTAGAGTCAAATATTTCTTTATCACACTTTACACTAACTTCAATACTATCTTATCATACTTCAGTTTAACTTCTTTGTTATACTTCATATATCCTCACATACTCCCTTATCATACTTTTAACTTAGATATTACTTTATAATACTTCAGATTAATTAGATACTGTATTATACTTCATACATCTTTACATACTTCTATATCATACTTTTGATTAACTTAGATCTCACTTTATGGTATTACAGATTAACTAAATACTTTATTATACTTCATATATCCTTACATACTCCTATATCATACTTTTGATTAACTTAGATCTTACTTTATAATACTTCATATAAACTAAATACTATTTCATTATACTACAGCTTGACTTGAATATTGCTTTATCATACTTCAGATAAACATAAACTCTACTTTATCATACTTTAGCTTTATCAAACTTCACATTAACTTAAAAGTTACTTTATCATACCTAAGATTAACTTAAATACTACTTCATCATACTTCAGATTAACTTAGATACTGCTTTATCATACATCACATTAACTTAGATACTAATTCATCATGCTTCAGATGAAGTTAGATACTGATGTGAGGGAAGTTAGAATCATACCGAAGTAGATATTCCACAAAGAATGTCAGATTCTCCTGGATAACAGTGTACCTTGTATGACAACGATGACACTATGGCCCGTATTCAAGGACCATACGACGGGCGGTCGACTTTGTGAAGGCGACGAATCTCTGCATCGTCGTAGTCAAGAAAGTGGTAATGCTACGTAAGTCGACGCTGATTGGCTGGCCGGTATGACTATGTGATGAGAGTTTACGACGGAAAATAATCGTTAACAATTACATATTTCATCTCTTGAATGATTATCTATGCATTAAACACATTCGAAAGTATTATCATCTTATGCTAAAGAGATGGGAAAGTATCTTTTTCGAGTCTGGTGCGAGAATGTTATATTTTGCTAATGAATATATCATATAGTCGATTTTTTGCGGCAAGACTCGCACCAGACTCGAAAAAATATTTTCCTGTAACTTTTATTCGAATTCCCATCTCTTTAGCATAAGATGATAATATTTTCGAATGTGTTTAATGCATAGATAATCATTCAAGAGATAAAATATGTAATTATTAATGATTATTTTCGGTCGTAAACTCTCATCGCAAGGGAGTCCCCTTGTGAAGGCTGCCTTCGCAACGTTCCAATAATTCATCACATAGACATACCAGCTAGCCAATCAGCGTCGACCTGCGTCGCATTACCATGTACTTGATTACGACGATGCGAAGATTCGTCGCCTTCACAAAGTCGACCGCCCGTCGTATCGTTCTGAAAGACAGGCATATGTAACACAATGATAGCACTGCATCACACAATGATGGTTTAGTATGATTCAATGATGGCGTTGTATTACACAATGTTAGTTCTATATAAGACGGTTTTAGCAATGTATCACACAGTGGTGGCCCTGTATAACACAATGGCCATCCTGTATTACACAATGGTGGCACTACATGACACAGTGGTAGCACTGTATGTTACAATGGCGGTATTGTATCACACACAGGTGGTACTTCATCACAGAAAGTAGTGTTACTACATGGCATGATGTGTCACATAATGATGGTCTTGTAACACACATATACAAGGGTGCACCTGCAGTGTAACGGAGTATGTGAGAGCGTTCATGTATATATCCATCTATCAATCCGTGTTTGACGTTTTGTTAAATCGTATTTATGAACATTCCCTAGTAGATTAACCTTGTCATTGCAAGTCTCACCGGCTATGATGGCAGGGAGGTTGTGAAACAGCTAAAGCCTATTGCTCACGCTATCATTTGTGACGGTTCCATGCTGCATATAATCAAATAATCCCTCGGAATCCATATAGATCCATTAGCACACTTCTCCCGCCATGTCGCCAACTGCAGTGACCAATACCTGATCTCACTCTCCATTACCAGGTACACAAGCCCAGGGCAGGACCCTCACCAAGTTATCCAGTCCAAGCTATTCAGAAACACAAAGATCATCCCAGGTAGGGATTTGAATAACGGAAAGGGACAGATTATCAACAGCGACATACAAACCAATATGCACATTCCAGTAGAATGTATAACTGGACAACATTATTTTTCAAAATCCCTCAGCTCTTACAGAATCATGCAGTATATTTATGAAGCTTAGATATCTGACGGGACATCATTCATTTGAATGGTGAATTGTTAAAGTGTATCCATGAAGAACCCAACGCAATGAATAAACTCCAACAGCTCGAATGTCAATTTCATAGAGTAAAGCACATGGGGGCACAGGAAACTGCAACACTCGTCACTGGTTCTCGCTTTCCATGACATCAGAAACTGTCGTCAGTTCGCCACTGTGTACCCCCGCTCACCCTCTTGACCTGAGGCCTCACTTCCTTAGGCCAGGCCTCGGGAGAGAGTGGTCTCCACGTCGTAACTCGTCCAATATAGGATCCAAATCCATCTCCCGGATCACACTGGTACTAAGTGAGCCGAATGCTACACACCACGAAAGACAATCCAACAAAGAGAGAATGTGGCTGACGTCGATAATGTCACCAAGGCCTCGCGTCTGCTTAATTTGCCACTTCTTCAGCATCAAACTCTTAACAGAAAACGGGACATCAACAACAAGACGTTTTCCAATAATGATGCATCTCTGTAGGGACGTAGCTCATCTTACTACCCAAATACAAACCATCAAATTCCACCTCAATCTTGTTAGTGCTTCGATAAGACTAACTAACAGCCATTTGCTCTTCCCGATCAGAGGTGAATAACCCAAGTACCAGTTCGCGAAGTGCGGATACTTTCCCCTCAGAAAATGAGTGATCGAATCATAGTGTGATATTCTCGTGTCACACTAACTTCTACATCAATTCTGGTCTATACAGCACATAACTCAGTACACATCGCTCATATCAAGACCTTCGCTCCTGCTGTGCTTAAGCATATGATAAAACAAATCAAGAAAGACACGGCATTTTCTTGACACTCGAAGATCCTTGATTTCACCCAGAGTTAGGTGGATTCTCGGCCACGGAACTGACTAGTCTCGCCCTGGTTTACTGGCCTACCCTTCCGGCCCTTGCCGTATAGTTTTCAACTGGAGTCGTAGCGCTGTAAAATTCATCCAGGCTTTCCCTTGCCCGATGACTGTCTCTCGCAGCCCAGTGTTGTGACAAGGTAATCTGGAGGTGAGCAGCAAAATGATATTCCGCGTTTAAACTTCAGTTTTGCATTGCAGTGTCGCACAGGATTGGCGCTGTATGACACTATGTCTGCACATCATATAGAGGTGCACAATATATATATATATATATATATATATATATATATATATATATATATATATATATATATATATATATATATATATATATATATATATGAAAGATTCGTTATGTGTTTTATGACTGAGTTGTATGTGTAATTGACTGGTTCATGTAGACATTTGTGAAGAGGTTCATGATAACTATGAGTATTATAGTGATAGTACCTGTGGTAGCACAGATATAGCTGTATGAATATAGACATAAGACAGTGAGATGTGGACAATGTTCTGTGAGGTTTTCAGGGAACGTAGATGTGTACAAGATGTGTGGTAAAGAGCTTTTGCAGTAAGTTGTTTAGTGTTTATGTTGAGAAGCTCCAGAGGACAAAATGTCGGAGAATCAAGGGTGGGACCAATTGAGTGGAAAATAGAGAGAAATTAGGAAACGGGGAAGAAGAAATATAAGGAGGAAGCAATACGAATTTTGGAGGAGTGTAATACCTGCCTTGATTCAATAAGCCAGGTAATTATTGGGAAACACGAGAATGGTAGGACTTTCAAGCTTCGAGGTGTAGGAGAGGTAAGCAGTTATCAAAACGGCCCACCCGTTACTTGCTAAAGAGACACACAAAGTTTAAAAAATATAAAAGCGAGTATTTGCTATTATAGATAGAATAAGTCAGCAGTTAGAAATAACAAAGTAATCACGTACTTAAAGAGATTTAATGACTGATTCTTAACCCTACAGCAAGACGTGTCTACCTTGATCCAGGTGATAGCATCTTGGGGGAAGCCCTCCGCAGAACAGTTGAAAGTTGCCACGCCGCCCACGTCCACCGTCTGCACCTGAGGGCTGATGTGGGCGGTGAGAGGCGCCCGCACCTCGAGCGTGGTATGAGCCCTCTCTGAACCCACGCTGCTCGCCACCACACACACGTACCTGCAGCAGAACAGTCGGCAAGTATTAACGGTGAAGCACCCCGTGGGTCAGCACAGGATTGAGGCTGTATGGAACACAGACAAAGACAGGGACCGATGTGCCAACCTGTTCCTGTGAACTTTCAGGGAACCAGAGCCCACTGTGTACCCAAGATGTGCCTTGTACATCTTTTCTCGTAAGTTGTCTTATTTTATGTTGAAGGCTCCAGCCACGGACAAAAGTCCACATCAAGGCTGGGCCTTAATTGAAATATAGAGAGAATTAGGAAAGGGAAGAAGAAAATATAAGGGGAAGCAATTACGAATTTTGGAGGAAGTGTAAAACCTGCCTTTTCAATAATGCCAGGTTATATTTATTGGGAAAGACACGAGAAGGTAGAGACTTTCAAAGCTTCGAGGTGTAGGGAAGGAAGCAGTTATCAAAACGGCCCACCCTTGAATTGCTAAAGGCCACAGAGTAATAATCTAAAGCCGAGTATTGTGCTGTCTAGCTAGAGGTAGGGGCACATAAGCAGCCAGCTCTCGGGAGCAAAAACCAAAGTAATGATTGTAGAAGAGGGAAAGTTTAACCACCATAGCAGCTTTGGGCAAAAGGGTCAAGTTTAGAAGATAGCCTGGGACAGTTTACAAGAACACCGTTTTTGATTCATCTCTAAGTAAGGATGCACCTCAGATGTGAGAGCAGTACTCCGTACAAAGACGAATCAATCCCTTGTCCATACGGAGCAACTGTTCATAACAAAAGTTTCGACCTAGACAGGACACCTAGTTAATTAGAGGCAGACTTACCTATTCCTGTAATGTGGGGTTTCAAAGAAAGAGTGGATGTTATATCGGTAACGAGTCTGTTCATTGAGTCAAGAGATGAGAATACAGAACCCTCAAAGAAGAGACGAGAGTTGTGAGGAGTTTTCTATAGAGAGATGGGTAGAAACTGGGTCTTAGAGGAATTAAACTTAACTAGATTTCGTCTACCCCAAATGAGACATCCTGTCCAAGTTCGAGCTTACTAAGGAAACTGTGTCAAGACGAGATGCAGATCGAGAGAGGAGAAGAATTGAAGGATGTGGATAAGTGCAATGTTCATTCGTCAGCATATGAGTACACTGGATTGTTTGTGGAGGAGAGGAAATTGTTGAAAAGGAGGGAAAAATGTGCATGGGACACCGCTTTTGATGGAGAAAAGGTAGGAGGCTGATAGATCGTCCAGAGAGGAAGCTAGATATGAAGGAGCAAAATGAGGAAGGGAAGCCAAAAGAGGGGAGCTTAGAGATGAGACCTCGGTGTCACACCCTGTCAAAATCCTTGAATATGTCAAGGGCAACTACACATGACTTCCCAAAATCTTTCATGGATGATGACTAGACATTAGTAAGATAGGAGAGAATGTCACCAATGGATCTTTCATTACGGGAGCCGTACTGATGATCAGAGGGAAGACTGTGAGTTATGAGGTGTCTAAGGATATGGGATTCAAAGACTAAGGAAATGGTAGATGTCAAAGCAATAGAACGATACAAGGGTCAGCACGCTCACCCTGTATCACTGCACGCTTCTAAGGAGGATAAGTTTTGTTTTAAACAGAAACAGAACAGACGAGCAACCACAGGTACAAGCTCAGTGGCACACTTTCAGTACATGGGAATGAATGCCATCACGACTATAAACCTTGCTCGTGTCCAGAGAGAGAAGCGCTTCTCGAACAGTCCGAAATGAGGTTATGTGGAGAGACATAGGATTAGTAGGACGAACATCAGGGGATGAAGGACTGTTAGAATCATCCAAGGTGGAGTTAAAGGAAACAGTAACCAAAGAGAGTTGCTTTGTCAATAGGAGAGGCAGCTATACTACCATCAGAACGGAAAAGTGAAGGAGAGTTAGAGCGACAGAAGTTGTTAGAGATGTCCTTAGCTGAAGACCAAAAAGACCTATCAGTGGATGACGAGGAGAGGTTATCTCACTTCTGTCAATAAAGGAAACGCTTTGCTTCACGAATAACGTGATTGCAGTGATTACGACTGTTATAAAGCTTAATACGTAGTTAATGAGATGGCCTTGATTAATGCACTCATATGCCCATGTCGTCTCACCTACCATACAAAAAGTCTAAGTAATGGCGTCGACTCTCACGCTAACACTTTAACACGAACCCCGAACCCGAAAGTGAGAAAGACCTCCATTCCCATCAACATATGAGGAAGGTTTGCCCCTTTCACTGGGGAACTGATTTTACTTAACAGGAGTCGCATCAAATTATGCTCCGCAAGTCGGTAATTCTCAAGTTTACTTCAATTAAAGATGGATTACTCAACGGTGAAAATCACTTCTGCTTTTTATACCTTGAGGCTTACGGTATAATTCCTGCAATAATAACAACGGTCTTATTTGTATAACTCAGAGAGGAAAGGTTTGTAAGCTGCTTCAGTACAGAAACGGAGAAAATTGGGGATTTCAGATGAAATATAATGAGCCTGATAGTTCAGACTAGATAGCTTTGAATGCCATAGATCCCAGACATATCTCTGAGAAATAGATAAAACTCTTTTTCATATAAATTGGAGAAAGAAGAAATCTGAGTAAAGGGGATAATCTGATATCTATATTGTAGTTGCGATTTCTTTGTTTTGTTTGTTTCAACTTGGGGATTTTACTGGTTCCTGGAGTACAAGGATACCACATGATTAATGTGTGTCATCGACAACTCAAGAGTGGGCCATTTTGATTCCTACCTCTTTCCCTACACGTCGAAGCTTTGGAACTCTCTACCTTCTCATGTCTTTCCCAATAACTATGACCTGGCATATTTCAAAAGACAGGTCCTTCACTTCCTCCAAAATTCGTAAATACTTTCCCATGTCTTTTCATTTTCCGTTTCATAATTCTCTCTATATTTCAATTAAGGCCCGGCCTTGATGTGGACTATTGGCCATGACTGGAGCCTCCAATATAACAAAACAAAAAAAGAAAAAATCACAACTGCTGTGATAGCTCGGCCGCAATTAAAGACTGAATCAATTTCCACTTCATAACCCGATCAAAGCAAGATGTGTAATGACACACACACACACACACACACACACACACACACACACACACACACACACACACACACACATACAGGGACCTCTGTGGTGTAGCGTTAGAGTTGCGAACCGTCACACATGCATGGGCCGCCTAGGATCAAACCTGCATTGGTTTGAATTCTGGTCGCAGCAGCTGGTCGACAGTCCACCCAGCTTATTCATTCTCTTCTATAGGCTAGTGTGTGTATTGGTGAGTGGGTGTGGGTGTACATGCGTAGAGGTAAAGATATGGTAAACATACGTATAGAAGGTTGAGAAGACGGGGCAACACAAGTGTAAAACTCTCTTCATAAAACACGAATCGTAATCACATCCAAGGATATTTGAGGAATTGCATGGAACTTAAGTGTTTTCACAGTGGGAAACACTATAACCCAATACCAGAAATATGGAACTGGAAGGTCTTGGAAAGCACCGAAATGTCTGGAAAAGACATTTGCAGAATACCTAAGGATCTTTAGTGAAACATTAACAAACCGCTTGGAATGTTACTCAGGGTGTCGCTGGGGAAAAGTAATGACCAAGAGAATGGAAAACATCGTGCCCATTTATGAGAAGGGAGATCGGGAGGTGGTGCTAGACTACGGCTCGGTCTCCTTGACGAGTGTGGTGTGTGAGGTGATGAAAAAGATAGATCATAAAGCAAATGGATGACTTCCGGCAGATGAGAAATAAACAAAGTGAGTAACAGTACAGTGGTTTTACGGGAACGAGGTCATGTGTAACGAGTGTCTTAGCTTTCTACGAGAGAGTGAACTCTGTTTTAGACAAGAGAGAAGTATGGGTCGATTGCCTGTATTTGGACTGCCAGAAAGTAATTGACACTGTTCCATATAGGTACAATAGTAAAGAAACTGGTTCTTCTGGCAGAAACAAGGGTAAGACTCCTTTGATGGACAGAAGAGGATGTTAGAGGAAGAGAACAAAGAACGCATTTCAAAAGGAACCTTAATGAAATGGGTTGAGGTCAACAGTGGCGTTCCGCAGGGTTCGCATCTGTGGCCACTGCACTTCCTGATCTATGTGAATGACTTGCCAGAAGGATTATACTACTACCTAGATATGTTTGCGGATGATACCCAGTTCATGGGAGAAATGAAAATCGTGGGGGATTGCATCAACTCACAAGGGAACTATGATGACTTTCCAAAGTTGATCTGAGGCACAGGGTGAAGAAATCAGCCTAAATAATGTAACACAATAAGGTCTCAATAAAGGGAAGCCTTGCTATGAAGACTCTCTTACAGGAACTGAGTTGCAGTAATGGATGCGAGAAAGCCTTGGGAATGAACAACGTCCCTAACCCTTCCCCCAGATTCTCACTTCAGAAGAATAGTGAAGGAGGCAAACGGTATTCAGGCAGATATCAAAATAGAGTTCAACTTCGCGTATAAGGATATGTTCAGCAAGCTATTCACATTCTACATGAGGCCAAAATTATAGTATGCTTCACAAGTTTGATCACAGCACTTAGAGAGGTACAACTAAAAGACAAAATATAGAGGATGTTTATAAATGTGTTACAAAAATGAAGAAAGATGAGTTCCAAACAAAGGCTAGAGGCCTTGAATTTGTCAGCCATGGAAGAGAAAGGAGTAAGAGATAACCTGATCACAATTCTCAGACTTTGAGCCAGCTTGATGTTGTAGACAGTAAACACACCCTCGAAAATGATCAGAGATAGGAAAACCAGAGGCCATAACACGAAATCAAGCAAGACACTTGTTAGAGAAAATGTATAGAGAAGTACTTTTGTTATATAAAGATAATGGCTGAATGGGACATACTTAAAGCTGCACTGCAAATGTGGACAGCTCAGAGAAATTGAAAGAAATCATTTAGCAGTTGAAAAAGATCAAGAGATGGGGTCCCACGAGTGTAAAACTCCCTCCACGTAGAGTACAAATAGGTAAATACAAATATATAACCACACACACACACACACACACGCACACACACACACTGGAGAGTGTGGTATCAGTGAGCACGTCAGTCATACACATAGCCATAACGTGCAGTAATCAACACATCCAGCAATTTCTCTTTTATATTAACTGAAGGACTTCGACGCTGCAACCTTCAGTATCGAGTGTCCACAGTCTTTAACATATGCCAACTTTTACATAGCTAATATAAAAAGAGAAAACATCTATCTATAAATCTATCTATCCATCTCTCTATCCATTCATCTATCTATCTATCTATCTATATATATATATATATATATATATATATATATATATATATATATATATATATATATATATATATATATATATATATATATATATATATATATATATATATTCCTATGAGTCCACGGGGAAAATGAAACACGAAAGTTCCCAAGTGCACTTTCGTGTAATAATCACATCATCAGGGGAGACACAAGAGAGAATTATAACAGTCAGTTGATATGCATCGAAGAGACGAAGCTAGGACGCCATTTAGTAAACATATGATTGTCCAAAACATACAACGAGCGTTCATAAACTTATCATTTTACAAATCTTATCAACAATAAAGTTATCTAATTTGTATAGACCATCACTAATATTAAGATTATAATTCTTTGTGTATTTAATAATAGAAGATTCAATGATATTTCTCTTGTTAATAGAGTTAGAGTTAACAACTGAGATGGCGTTACTCCAGTCAATACAATGATCATAGTTTTTAACATGATTAAACAAGGCATTTGATTCTTGTCCTATTCTTATACTATATTTATATTGCTTACGTCTAACTGAAAGATCCTTACCAGTCTGACCAACATAAGATTTATCACAGTTTCCACAAGGCACTTTATAGATGCAACCAAGAGAATTTTCTGGTGAATTCCTGATTAAGATATTCTTTATAGTATTATTGTCGCTAAAGGCAACATTTACATTAAAGGATTTAAGCAACATGGGAAGCAAAATGAAAGATTATTAAAAGGGAGAACTAAAAGATTCTTGGTGTCAATGAGAGGTTTGGGCTCAACTCTATAAAATGATTTCTTTGCTAACTTAAGGGATTTATCAATGAAAGATCTAGGGTACTTTAACTTAGATCCAATAGAATATATCTTCTCAAACTCATCATCAATAAATTCTGGACTGCAAATACGTAATGCCCTAAGGAACATAGATTGAAATGATGATAAGTTAACTCTGTCATGTTGAGATGATGTGATTATTACACGAAAGTGCACTTGGGAACTTTTCGTGTTTCATTTTCCCCGTGGACTCATAGGAATATCTTGATCACGCGCAAAATTGTGATCCTTTCCAACATATATATATATATATATATATATATATATATATATATATATATATATATATATATATATATATATATATATATATATATATATATATATATATATATATATATATATATATATATATATATATATCATATTAAATTCATTTCAGTGGCTTGGATATAACTACATAAACACATACACCTTTGTTAGGAATCAGTTATGCAGAAGTGTTGACAACCAAACACGTAGGTAGCAAAAGATACACAGGTACTGTCAGGTCCCTAGGAACAAACCTGTTATAGTGTCTGCCAAAAGCTAACACCAGGTAATGGTTTCTTACACGATGAAATGGAACTCATAATGTTCTTATCCAACACCAATCAAGGTACATAGCGTGAGCTTCGGTCATCATGAAGACATGCATGTTTCTGGGTACGACTACACAGAGGGACACAGACAATGTTAAGTGTTCCTCATTCTTCATAATATATATTCCCACATCACGCACGTTGTCCGTGACTGACTCCAGCCAGTATGAGAGACGAACTCAATTGCTTACTCAACGTTAGGTTGTTGTAATCGAGGGAGACGCTTGTGACTTTCCTACCTGCCGGCGTCTGCTGCGGTGACTTGCCGTATGAGAAGCGACCCTCCCACCTGCTGGATGCGTCCGTCTTGCACCACCGTCACCTCCTCTTTCCCGGAGATCCGACGCCACCTGGCAGGTCACATACATGTTCTCAGCATGTTTCCCACATGGTCGATCACCGACGTGTACAATGAAAATTGCAAGACTTCACTCAGGTCTTAGAATATAATAAATGGAGAAAAAAAATGATAAAGATATGAGCATAATTTTCCGACAAAGATGATACCATTCAAGCCAAAGTATGATGAAATAAGAAAAGTGAAATATGATTTGACAATGGCCTCAGCACTTAAGGGGTTTCATCAAATCTAGTATTGCATTCGTGAGAATGGAAATGAGGTGACACAGTGTGTATACAGAGTGACACTGATTTGATACTGGAAAAAAAAAAAACTATGATTCAGTACACCCCAGTGTGAACAATGGCAGCGAAATGATGAAAGGCAAAATGATATTTGATGAAATGAGGTTTCTGTCGTAATGATGTGAGAGGGGAAGTGACTGTGTTGGTAGTGAGAATGAACAGGTGACTGTTCGCTGTTGATGAGAGGAAACAGAGACTGGTGAGTGTTTGCTGGTGGAGAGAGTAAACAGAGACTGGTGACTGTTTGCTGGTGGAGAGAGTAAACAGAGACTGGTGACTGTTTGCTGGTGGAGAGAGTAAACAGAGACTGGTGACTGTTTGTTGACGATGAATGTGGTTGGTGACTGTATGTTGCTGGCGACAGAACATAATGATTACATTTGTTTGCGACTTTAGACAATGACTGTTAATAGTATGTAGTTCACGAGGGCAAGTAGTGACTGAACGTTGCTACAAATGCGGCTTGTGACTGATGTTGAAACTGGACAGTGACAGGTGACCGTTGACTATGGGAGGAAGGAGAGTGTGGCAATAGAGACTGTATGTTCTTGGTGATAATGGGCAGCGCGCAGTGACTGTATGTTGTTGGATGAAAGTCGACAGTCATAGATGACTGTATGTCGTTGGTGGGAGTGGTAGTACCTGTTGACAAGATGCTGTTGGTGAGTGTAGAAGGTGACTGATGACTGTATGTGCATTGTGAGTGAGAAATGTTTGGTGAGTGACTGTATGTTACTGGTGGTACGATGTCCCAACTGATGACTGCTTGCAGTGAATGGTTGGTGAATGGATACGGCGGTTGTCGACCATGTGTAATGTATAATGACCAAATACAGCTGATGAGTGTCAGCTCTATATAGAATGTATAGAGATGAGCGTGCATGGCCTAATAACTACATAATCTTATCATGAAGTAGTGAGAGTAAGTGAGCTTGGAAAAGAGGCTTGTGTGAAGAAGTACCAGGAAAGATTGGGTGTAGAATGGCGAAAGGTGAGAGAAATTGACGTGAGGGGAGTGGTAGAGGAATGGAATGAATTTAGGAAGCAGTTATGGCATGTGCAAAAGATGTATGTGACATGAGAAAGGTGGGAAGTGGGCAGATTAGAAAGGATAGTGAGGATGATATGAAGTTAAGTTGTTAGTGAAAGAGAAAAGTGAGGCGTTTGGACGATACTTGCAAGGAAGAGGTGCAAATGACTGGGAGATGTATAAAAGAAAGCGGCAGGAGGTCAAGAGAAAGGTGCATGGGTTGAAAAAGAGGGCAAATAAGAGTTGGGATGAGAGGGTATCATTAAACTTTAGGGAGACTAAAAAGATGTTTCGGAAGGAGGTAAATAACGTGCGTAAAACAAGAGAACAAATGGGAACATCGGTGAAGGGGGCAAGTGAGGAAGTAATAACAGGTAGTGATGAAGTGAGGAGATGGAGTGAGTATTTCAAAGGTTTGTTGAATGTGTTTGATGATAGAGTGGCAGATATAGGGTGTTTTGGTCAGGGAGGTGTGCAAAGTGAATGGGTTAGGGAGCAGAGTTTGCTTAAGAGGGAAGAGCTAGTGAAAGCTTTGAGGAAGATAAAGTTCGGCATGGCGGCGGGTTTGGATGATATTGCACCAGAATATGTTATAGAAGGGGGTAACTGTGTTGTTAATTGGATGGTACGGATATTCACTGTATGTATGGGTCATGGTGAAATGCCTGAGGATTGGCGGAATGCATACATAGTGCCATTGTGCAAAGGAAAAGGCGATAAAGGTGATTGTTCAAACTACAGAGACTTAAGTTTGTTGAGTACTCTTGGGAAATGATATAGGAGGGTATTGTTTGAGAGGTTGAAGGCATGTATGTACAGAGCATCAGATTTGGGAAGAGCAGTGTGGTTTTAGAAGGGGTAGAGGATGTATGGAACAAGTGTTCGCCTTGAAGAATGTGTGTGAGAAATACTTAGAAAAACAGATGGATTTGTATGTAACATTCTTGGATCAGGAGAAAGAAATGATAGGGTTGATAGAGATACTTTGTGGGAGGTCTTAAGAGTGTATGGTGTGGGAGGTAAGTTGCTGAAAGCAGTGAAAAGTTTTTACCAAGGATGTAAGGCATATGTAAGAGTAGGAAGAGAGAAAATTGATCGGTTCGCAATGAATGTCGTTCTACGGCAGGGGTGTGTGATTTCCCCATGTTTGTTTAGCCTGTTTATGGATGGGGTGGTAAAGGAGGTAAATGCAAGAGTTGTGGAAAGAGGGGCGATGGTGGGGATGAGAGAGCCTGGGAAGTGAATCAGTCGTTCTTCGCCAATAGTATAGCTCTTGTAGATGATTCGAGTGAGAAACTGCAGAAGTTGGTGCCTGAGTTTGGAAAAGTGTGTAAAAGGAGAGAGTGAATGTGAATAAGAGCAAGGTTATTAGGTTCAGTAGGGTTGAGGGACAAGTTAATTGGGATGTAAGTTTGAATGGATAAAAATTGAAGGAAGTGAAGTGATTTAGAAATATGGGAGTGGATGTAGCAGCGAATGGAGCCATGGAAGTGGAAGTGAGTCGCAGGGTGGGAGAGGGGGCAAAGGTTCTGGGAGCGACGAAGAACGTGTGGAAGGAGAGAAAGTTATCTCGGAGAGCAAAAATAGGTATGTTTGAGGAATACATCGTCTCTTCGATGTATATCAACTGACTGCTATATATCTATCTTGTGTCTCCCCTGATGATGTGATTATTACACGAAAGCGCGCTTGGGAACTTATCGTGTTTCATTTTTCCCCGTGGACTCGTAGGAATATATATATATATATTTTATTACCATACATCTCTCTTACCCTATTATTACTTACTCGATCAAACCACCTCACACCACATATTGTCCTCAAACATCTCATTTTCAGCACATCCACCCTCCTGCGCACAGCTCTATCCATAGCCCACGCCTCGCAACCATACAACATTGTTGGAACCACTATTCCTTCAAACATACCCATTTTTGCTTTCGGAGATAATGTTCTCGACTTCCACACATTCTTCAAGGCTCCCAGGATTTTCGCCCCCTCCCCCTACCCTATGATTGACTTCGGCTTCCATGGTTCCATCCGCTGCCAGATCGACTCCCAGATATCTAAAACACTTTACTTCCTCCAGTTTTTCTCCATTCAAACTTACCTCCCAATTGACTTGACCCTCAACCCTACTGTACCTAATAACCTTGCTCTTATTCACATTTACTCTTAACTTTCTTCTTTCACACACTTTACCAAACTCAGTCACCAGCTTCTGCAGTTTCTCACATGAATCAGCCACCAGCGTTGTATCATCAGCGAACAACAACTGACTCACTTCCCAAGCACTCTCATCCACAACAGACTGCATACTTTCCCATCTTTCCAAAACTCTTGCATTCACCTCCCTAACAACCCCATCCATTAACAAATTAAACAACCATGGAGACATCACACACCCCTGCCGCAAACCTACATTCACTGAGAACCAATCACTTTCCTCTCTTCCTAAACGTACACATTCCTTACATCCTCGATAAAACCTTTTCACTGCTTCTAACAACTTGCCTCCCACACCATATACTCTTAGTACCTTCCACAAGAGCATCTCTATCAACTCTATCATATGCCTTCTCCAGATCCATAAATGTTACATACAAATCCATTTGCTTTTCTAAGTATTTCTCACATACATTCTTCAAAGCAAACACCTGATCCGCACATCCTCTACCTCTTCTGAAACCACACTGCTCTTCCCCAATCTGATGCTCTGTGCATGCCTTCACCCTCTCAATCAATACCCACCCATATAATTTACCAGGAATACTCAACAAACTTATACCTCTGTAATTTGAGCACTCACTCTTATCCCCTTTGCCTTTATACAATGGCACTATGCACGCATTCCGCCAATCCTCAGGCACCTCACCATGAATCATACATACATTAAATAACCTTACCAACCAGCCAACAATACAGTCACCCCCTTTTTTAATAGATTCCACTACAATACCATCCAAACCTGCTGCCTTGCCGGCTTTCAACTTCCGGAAAGCATTTACTACCTCTTCTCTGTTTACCAAATCATCTTCCCTAACCCTCTCACTTTGCACACCACCTCGACCAAAACACCCTATATCTGCCACTCTATCATCAAACACATTCAACAGACCTTCAAAATACTCATTCCATCTCCTTATCACATCACCACTACTTGTTATCACCTCCCTGTTAGCCCCATTCACTGAAGTTCCCATTTGCTCCCTTGTCTTACGCACTTTATTTACCTCCTTCCAGAAACATCTTTTTATTCTCCCTAAAATTTAATGATACTCTCTCACCCCAACTCTCATTTGCCCTCTTTTTCACCTCTTGCACCTTTCTCTTGACCTCCTGTCTCTTTCCTTTATACATCTCCCACTCATTTGCATTTTTTCCCTTCAAAAATCGTCCAAATGCCTCTCTCTTCTCTTTCACCAATAATCTTACTTCTTCATACCACCACTCACTACCCTTTCTAATCAACCCATATATATAAATATATATGTATATATATATATATATATATATATATATATATATATATATATATATATATATATATATATATATATATATATATATATATGTTTGTATCGTTATTGCGATGTTAATGGGATGTTCTTGATTAGGGCCTCAGCTGTCTGTGCCATCTCAGCTAACATAAAGGAAAATATTCATGCAAAAATACTGTACTGGCAGAGGAAGCATCGGTACACCTCATCCTCTCCCAATATATCATATTCTAAAACATTAACTGATGATGATCCTTTCTCTTCATCGTAAGAGGATTATTTCAAATGTACTTGACCGTACTCAAGAGAGTTTTATATATAATTTTGGTTACGTTGTGCTGACTAGGTGACTGTATCATGTTCGTAAACGTGCATTAACTGGTGACTGTGCAGTGACGTTTGTTGGTGTGGTCTATATTGGTGACTGGTGACAAGCTGGTGACTGTGGAGCGTTCCTGAGACCTTACCTGATTGGTGAGTGACATGTGTTGACCAATGAATGATTATAACGGTGACTGCATGATGATAGTGCGAGCGTACAGTGATTGGTGACCGTATGATGTTAGTGAGAGCATAAAGTGAATGGTGTGAGTGTCAAGCAATAGATAAGCATCTACTGCTGGATAGATGTGTGGTTTCTAATCTTCTTCACCCACAGTCCTTCACGAGCCAATGATGACCGATTCCCCCCACCCATTCACCCACCCACCTACTCAACTTCCTTCCATGGAAATTCAAATCAACTTTATAACAATAATGTTTTTGTCAAGAGAACTTCTACAATTCGACTAAAGTGAGGGATCAACATTGCAACCAGGCTCCCCCTCATCAAATATTACCCTCGCCACCTGGACAAGACTAGGGCGTAAATTAGAAAAAGAAAATCTTACTTGAACAGAGAGATTGGGCATCAGTGTTATGCAAAACTTTATGATATTTGTAAGAACTTCTGTAACAAACGGAAAATCATATCCATTTTACTGGAATAGAAAAAAAATCTTAATTTTGATGGTGTCGTTAAGCAAACTATTGGAACTTCAGTAATTCTTTTAAACATTCAAATGCTTTCATTAAATCGTATGACTGATTTTGGAAAAAAATAATAGTGTAAGACAATGGAAACACTTCCTGCCACCAGATTAGTGTTTTATTGATGTACTGAGGTCAGCTGATATATTTGTTTTGGGGACAAGTAATGACCTTTATTTCTGTATGTTGAGACCATGTGCACTGTATTGATCTGAGAGTCCCCCACCACCCTTGGTCTCGTGTTGATCGTCTCCTCTGTTTCAAAAACACCCACTGTGCAGGGAGCAGCAGGAGCACCACCCACGGTGGGGAACCATTGGGTCAAGTGTAGGGCAGCTGGTGATCTGCTGTTGGTGTGAATGATGAACTAATTGATGAGTAATGAGTGCTACTGACCACGTATAGTGACAGTGCTGGTGAGTACTGAGTGTTGATGACCACATACAGTGATTAGTGCTGGTGAGTACCGAGTGTTGATGACCACATACAGTGATCAGTGCTGGTGAGTACTGAGTGTTGATGACCACATACAGTGATCAGTGCTGGTGAGTACCGAGTGCTGATGACCACATTAAGTGAAAGTAGTGGTGAGTACTGAGTGCTGATAACCACATACAGTGACAGTGTTGGTCATCACATATAATGACTGCTGGTGATTACTGAGTGCTGATGACAACAATGCAATAACAGGACTCAGTGCTGAACGGGTAAGGCTAAAGTAATGGTGAATACCTATTTTCAGCGGAAAGTGTAAAGTAATTGGTGATGCTAAATTTAGTGTTGGAGTGAGTTATGTGGTCTTCATGTGGAAGACTGTACATTGTTGGTAAGGGTGTTCATGGACAGGAGACTGGACTGTGATTGCACGGGTGTTCATGAACAGGTAACTGTATAGTGATGGTGAGGGTGTTCATGAATAGGTAACTGTACAGTGATGGTGAGGATGTTCATGAACAGGTAACTGTATAGTGATGGTGAGGGTGTTCATGAACAGGTAACTGTATAGTGATGGTGAGGGTGTTCATGAACAGGTAACTGTATAGTGATGGTGAGGATGTTCATGAACAGGTAACTGTATAGTGATGGTGAGGATGTTCATGAACAGGTAACTGTATAGTGATGGTGAGGGTGTTCATGAACAGGTAACTGTACAGTGATGGTGAGGATGTTCATGAACAGGTAACTGTATAGTGATGGTGAGGATGTTCATGAACAGGTAACTGTATAGTGATGGTGAGGGTGTTCATGAACAGGTAACTGTATAGTGATGGTGAGGGTGTTCATGAACAGGTAACTGTATAGTGATGGTGAGGATGTTCATGAACAGGTAACTGTATAGTGATGGTGAGGATGTTCATGAACAGGTAACTGTATAGTGATGGTGAGGGTGTTCATGAACAGGTAACTGTATAGTGATGGTGAGGATGTTCATGAACAGGTAACTGTATAGTGATGGTGAGGATGTTCATGAACAGGTAACTGTATAGTGATGGTGAGGGTGTTCATGAACAGGTAACTGTATAGTGATGGTGAAGGTGTTCATGAACAGGTAACTGTATAGTGATGGTGAGGATGTTCATGAACAGGTAACTGTATAGTGATGGTGAAGGTGTTCATGAACAGGTAACTGTATAGTGATGGTGAGGATGTTCATGAACAGGTAACTGTACAGTCATGGTGAGGGTGTTCATGAACAGGTTAATGCACAGTGTTAGCGAGAGTGTTCATGGATAGCGACCTGTACAGTTAGTGAGTTCAGACTAACTGTCAATAAAAACATATAATGACTATCTCTCTGATTATTGTTGACGTCAGACGCCTGAGCTAGTTGGTAGACAGTTAGTGATGATGAGGGTGTCTAGTGAATGGTGACTGTGCTGTGCTGGGTTGGGTATATACAGACTGGTGACTCCACAGTGTTGACGAGAGAGGTCACTTGATGTACTGGTGTACCAGCTGGTGAGAGAAATGTTATGGTGAAATCAAATCGTAAACAAATGACTGTGGTAAAGCAAGTGTTCTGGTGTGTGTGTGTGTGTGTGTGTGTGTGGTCACATCCACTCACTGGTATCTTGAGTGTTGACTGGGAGGGTCATGTTATAGTGCATACGTCTCGTGACTGTTGTCTGTGTAAACAACAAGGCTGAGTACTGACTGGTAGTGGGGTATGGGGAAGCCCTGGGCAGCGCAGGGGAGCTCGATGGTGTGCCTGACGGTGGCGGAGACGCTGGAGCGAGAGTCGGTGATCCGCGGGGGAACTGACGACCTCGGCTCGTTCACCATCAGCCTGCAAGAGAGAACACCAGGTGGTTATGTTCACTAGGCTGTTCATCATCAACCCGGGAGAGAGAGAACACACCAGGTGGTTATGTTCACTAGGTTGTTCATCATTCTTTGTTACGTTATTGAAGACTGCACACACTGAGTCTCCTGACCTGTCATCAACCAACCGCTTGGTCCTGACCTGCTTCATGATGACCTCTCTCCTGCTGACCTGCTTCATGATGACCTCTCTCCTGCTGACCTGCTTCATGATGACCTCTCTCCTGCTGACCTGCTTCATGATGACCTCTCTCCTGCTGACCTGCTTCATGATGACCTCTCTCCTGCTGACCTGCTTCATGATGACCTCTCTCCTGCTGACCTGTTTTATGATGAAATCTCTCCTGCTGACCTGCTTCATGATGACCTCTCTCCTGCTGACCTGCTTCATGATGACCTCTCTCCTGCTGACCTGTTTTATGATGACCTCTCTCCTGCTGACCTGCTTCATGATGACCTCTCTCCTGCTGACCTGCTTCATGATGACCTCTCTCCTGCTGACCTGCTTCATGATGACCTCTCTCCTGCTGACCTGCTTCATGATGACCTCTCTCCTGCTGACCTGTTTTATGATGACCTCTCTCCTGCTGACCTGCTTCATGATGACCTCTCTCCTGCTGACCTGCTTCATGATGACCTCTCTCCTGCTGACCTGCTTCATGATGACCTCTCTCCTGCTGACCTGCTTCATGATGACCTCTCTCCTGCTGACCTGTTTTATGATGACCTCTCTCCTGCTGACCTGCTTCATGATGACCTCTCTCCTGCTGACCTGCTTCATGATGACCTCTCTCCTGCTGACCTGTTTTATGATGACCTCTCTCCTGCTGACCTGTTTTATGATGAAATCTCTCCTGCTGACCTGCTTCATGATGACCTCTCTCCTGCTGACCTGCTTCATGATGACCTCTCTCCTGCTGACCTGTTTTATGATGACCTCTCTCCTGCTGACCTGCTTCATGATGACCTCTCTCCTGCTGACCTGCTTCATGTTGACCTCTCTCCTGCTGACCTGCTTCATGATGACCTCTCTCCTGCTGACCTGTTTTATGATGACCTCTCTCCTGCTGACCTGCTTCATGATGACCTCTCTCCTGCTGACCTGCTTCATGATGACCTCTCTCCTGCTGACCTGCTTCATGATGACCTCTCTCCTGCTGACCTGCTTCATGATGACCTCTCTCCTGCTGACCTGCTTCATGATGACCTCTCTCCTGCTGACCTGTTTTATGATGACCTCTCTCCTGCTGACCTGCTTCATGATGACCTCTCTCCTGCTGACCTGCTTCATGATGACCTCTCTCCTGCTGACCTGCTTCATGATGACCTCTCTCCTGCTGACCTGCTTCATGACCTCTCTCCTGCTGACCTGTTTTATGATGACTTCTCTCCTGCTGACCTGCTTCATGATGACCTCTCTCCTGCTGACCTGTTTCATGATGTTCTCTCTCCTGCTGACCTACAAGCAACGACGGGTCCTGCTGATGTATCTCTTGCTGACCTCACGTATGAAAATCTGCTCTGCTGGCACACCCAAGCTGACACGCACAAGCTGACACGCCTATGCTGACACGCCCATACTGACACGCCCAAGCTGACACGCCCATGCTGACATGCCCATGCTGACACACCTTTGTTAATGCTTGCTCTTCCCGTACTTACTTGCATAGCATTAGCTTATTACCTGTGAACTTGCGCCTTGCTGAGTTACCTCCACATGATCTGCCCTACAGCAAACACGTCTACCGACCTCTCACTACTGAACCGCCCTTTGATCACCTAACTTCTGGCCTGCTCCGTGCCATGCCTGCCTCTGACACCTGCTGAGTAATCCACTCCTGATGGTTAGGTTCGGTTGATAACTTATGCTTATCTGACTCCTGCTGATGACGCGTCTCCTGCACACTTGCCACCTGACCATATGATTCTCCCTGACACACATATTTTGCTGACTGACGCCCATACTGACCCGCCCTCTACCCTCGTAATCTACTCCCAGCAGACTATTGTGGCTAACCTGCCCTGTACTGGTTTAAACTGTGGTGATTTGCGTCTGTTTATTTCTTTTATGCAGGTTTGTTCTCTGTAGAGCACTTCCCTGCTGAGCCATTACCTATTGACCTATCTCAAGATGACCTGCCTCAGCCTGACTTCACTGGTGAGAGGTGTAACTTCATCCTCTGGTGACTCGCCTCTTGATTCCCAGTTTTACACTGAGTTTTCTTACTGGGTTATTCCTATTCGTCAGTCCTCTACCTCATCCTCTGCTGAGTTGCTGTCTGCAGAACTCTTCCTTACTGTCTCGCTGACTTACTCTATGATGATCTGCTTCTTGTAAGCCAGCCTCCAGTTGACTTACTATCTATACACTTATACCCTGGTTAATTGCCTCAGTCATCTTCTGCTGGCTAAGTTCAGTTGGGGTTTCATATGTCGAACTTCTGGCTATGAATACAACCCTTGTTTGTCTTCCTACTTACGTTTAGGCATTGTTTTGCATAGTCAAGGACATTTCTATCCACCAGCTCAGGATCCTTCTCTTCAGCCACTTGTTATGAGGACTTACCAAACATCTGGTAATCATACGTGTGGCTCGTATCACCGATGTGCCTAACTTTAGGGTTTTCCACATTTCATCTGACCTCTGATATAACTTGTCAAGACCATTTTGTATTGACAGCCGTGCTTGAATGTGGCCTTACGTACATCCTAGTCTCATGTTGACAGTAACCTTGATCTTTACAGCTACTCCTCTGTCTGGAATATTGACAGAAACTATGAAGGAAAAAAGGTGCGATTACTAATCCCTATGGCATCTTTCCCCAGCCCCTCAAATACCTTCCCTTATGATACAACCCTCTGTCTCCTGTCTACAGACCAGTTATGGCTCCACTCGACCTCTTTTGGATAAAAGAAAGCCCCACCTCGCGAACAAGATACATGCAGTGATTTTGAGCAAAGGTGAAAGCAGAGACAGACGGGACTTCGATGATTCTTAGCGTCCAAGGATGCTGGGAACGCTGGAATGTAAGTTTGCTAAGTTACAGGATGACTGACTGACATGCCATACTGACTACCTACCATCTGATGATCTACTCACTAATACGCTGCATCTGTGTGATCAAGACGTTATACTTACCGCTGGTCTGACCTCGCTGAATAGGGATATACTTCTCTGAACTATTCATTACTTATCCTTCGCTCCTGATTAACAAGTTCATCTGTTGAATTCCCTGCTGCTGAGCTGTATTGACCTATCTTACCGATAGCTTGCGTCCTTTCAAACTTGACGGTGCCGATCTGTCGAGAATCCAGGTGTCCTGCTTGGACAACACTTATTTACTTACTGACATATCACACAACTGTGACTCGCTCTATGCTGACTAGACTGACTCAGTGCCTGGTTGCCATCTGATGTGACTCACATTATTACTTGGCTCACTTGTTTTCCCTTAATCACTTACTGACATGGTTCACTTAGAGATCTGACTCATTTGACTTGTGATAAGCAATAATCTGATTTATAAATTAACTTGTGATAAGCAATAATCTGATTTACATATTAACTTGTGATAAGCAATAATCTGATTTACACACTAACTTGTGATAAGCAATAATTTGATTTACATACTAACTTGTGATAAGCAATAATTTGATTTACATACTAACTTGTGATAAGCAATAATCTGATTACCACACTAACTTGTGATAAGCAATAACCTGATTTACATACTAACTTGTGATAAGCAATAACCTGATTTGCACACTAACTTGTGATAAGCAATAATCTGATTTACACACTAACTTGTGATAAGCAATAATTTGATTTACATACTAACTTGTGATAAGCAATAATCTGATTTACACACTAACTTGTGATAAGCAATAATCTGATTTACACACTAACTTGTGATAAGCAATAATCTGATTTACACACTAACTTGTGATAAGCAATAACCTGATTTACACACTAACTTGTGATAAGCAATAACCTGATTTACACACTAACTTGTGATAAGCAATAATCTGATTTACACACTAACTTGTGATAAGCAATAACCTGATTTACACACTAACTTGTGATAAGCAATAATCTGACTCACTCATGAACTTATTCTCCCTGTTGGTCGAGCTCGCTGACGTGACACATTCACTGGTCTCATCCAGTTAACGAGCTGGCTCACCAGCTTGTTTGGCTCGCCTGGTAATCAAGCCAACAAACTGTTCTAGTTCGCCTGCGGACCTGGATTACTCACTGACCTGAGTCATGTGTTGGTCAAGACCACCTACTGCCCTGGGTTGGTCGGTCGCTGATGTGACTCACTGCTACTCACCTGCCGGCGACGGCGGATATCGTGGTCTCGTCAGTGAGGACGTGCTGGGTCTCGCAGTGGTACGACTGGAACTCGTCGGCTTTCGTGACGTGGCGGATGTGCAGCTCGCCCGTCGCGAACACCGAGTACCGACCACCTGCCCGGAGAGAGTGTCTCATTCATCTCAACCTCAAACCTTGTATGGCATATCTGAGCTAGCACTTACTTGATTACCTGATCCTCTCATTCAGTATCAGCAATATCTATCAATAGTTTTCCCCCCTCATTTTCCAGCGTGTTTCCTCATAGGCCCCACCATGGAGCACCCGACACCCTACACCTTCCACATGTATTGTTGGGGTCTTAGCAACTCAATGGTTGGCCGAGTCAACGTCTGCTTCTTCTGTACCACATCTTCCACAAGCACTCGCTCGCCGCGGAAGATCTCTCACACTTGAAAAGAAGGTGACTGTTTCCTTACAAGAGTTACAGTGATGTTGGCAGCAACCAGTGCCCGTAATCAATACTATTTTCTAGTAAAAAAAAAAGTAATACACACAGGAGAAACTCAGGTCATTGTGGGGTTAATTAAACATAATCAACGAGTCAGATTATAACACGTCAAGCGAGCAAGAGCCTTTTACATCCCAAATCTGATATTAGTGGATCACAGTGAAAGTGGCCATGGCAGATATTCATGTGTTCGTTTTCAATATTACACAAAGTTCTGTTATCTTTCTCTCTAATGGAGTCCTAGTTTTAGCAATGTGGCAAGCACTGTTCCTGTCACTGTGATGGTCCTCCTACTGAAACGGGACACAATTTTCTTGACCACATGTGACACTAGTTTTGTTGGTTAACTCTGGTGTTTAAGCTTTTACCTACTTGGCCTATGTTGTACTTTTCACCTTCTCTATATTCACTCTCATACACACATCCTGGCATGTCCTTAGGACTGTGCTATATGAAACATGTCTCACCAGCACCTCACATCTTGCAACACCTCTCACGAGCCTCTTCATATCTTGCAACATCTCTCATGAACCCCCTCTTGCAAAAGCCCCCACCCCTTCTCTCTTCTTGCCTCACCTCTCGCCAGACACTCATATCTTACAACACCTCCAACGAGTTACATAGATACACAGACCACACACACCCAAGGTCCAAGCGAGATGGTCTGGGCTTAACATTAATGCAAAAAGACATACAGTCTTAAAAGCAGAAGAAAAGGACAGCAAAGCAAAGGCTCTCTTTCCACACTCCACTCCCTCCGGCACGCGCCGAACAGATAACAGGTAGAAAAAATACCTTGCAGGATTAATAAGCCAGAAGAAAATTTATGTAGGAAAGTCAGAAGGTAGAATGAACATGAACATGTTATGCATGCCATCACCAACGACAAAGCATTCCTTCACTTTTTGTTATAAAGACAATAGTAAGGATAAACTTGAGCTCCAACATCTCGACTTATCATGCCTATTTTATTCCTTATGTGAAGAATGATACAGTAATTCTTACTTTCTCTATCAAAGCAGGTGACATGGGTGTGTTACTGCAGCTTTGCCAGGGAGAGATCAGTGGTTGAGAAGGTAGCATGGTATACCACTACGTTATAATAACTAATTACATACATTATTCAATACCGGAGAGTGGCAAGAGTTGATCAAGCCTAATTTTGATGATAAGAAAGGTGTTGCTCTGAACAACATTTCTGGGAGCTTTTTACACGTGTCAATAATGTCGTTGGTAAAGAAATATTTCGTACAGTCTTTATTTAACTCCGTGACCTCTGAGTTTTAATCCACTTCCTCTCGTTGGTAATGTTGGCGCTATTGTAAAGAGATTTTCAATATCGACGTTGTTGAAACTTTTATTTTGAAACATTCTGTTGATTTGCCCCAGGAGGCGCATCTTGCTTAAGGAGAACAAGATTAATTCCCACAGTCTCTCTTCAAATGGTTTGTTACGCAAGGAGGGAATCAATTTAGTTGCTCCTCGCTGCACTGCATCCAAATTGAGAATATCCTTGCCTAGGTGGGGGGACCCAAAACTTCACTCTCTCTCTTTTGGTCTAGCGATACTTAGGCATAGTGTCATTATCACATCCTTGCTTTTGTAAGTAAAGTTTCTGTCATCAATTCTATGGCAGCTTCATTGCAATGCTGGGAGAATTTGAAGTTACTAGAGACAGTGACCCCTAGATCTCTCACACTAGGGGTGTCCTTTATCTTGCTGCCCATCAGTTCATGATAATTCTTTTTACTTAGGTTTCCTACTTGTAACAGCGGACATTTATTGGCGTCAAATGGCATTTACCATTTACCAAACACTTCAGTGATTAAATCTAAATCCTCTTGTTATCTTAGCTTATCTTCTTCAGTCACCATGGCAAAGCTGATCTTTGTGTCATCTGCAAATCTACACACTAGGTTATTTAGACCACAGCACTATCGTTGATGTACATGATGAAAAGTGTAGGTCCAAGTGCTGATCCCTGAGGGACTCCACTAGTAACGGGTGACCACGGTGATGATCCCCCATTCATTATAACTCGGCCTCCTGTCAGTAACCAGGCTTCTATCCAATTTCCTATGCAACCAGCAATCCCCAAGGCACAGATCTGATGCATCAATTCAACGTAGGGGACTTTATCGAATGGTTTGTGGAAGTCCAGAAATACTACATCTATTGCTTTTGTCTTGTCTTGGACATAGAATGATTTATGATAAAATTCAAGTAGGTTTGTAAGGCATGATATGCGTCTTCTAAACCATGCTGTTTATTATTGATCAGGCTATGTTGTTCCAGATAGGCTACGATCTTACCTCCTGTAATCGACTCGAGAAGTTTACATATAAATGATGTGAGACAAAACGAAGATATATACCAGGATATTTGTGGCTTCCCTTTTTGTATATAGGAATTACGTCTGCTAGTCTCCAGCCCTGTGGGACTGTTCCATCCTGGAGCGATTTGCTGAAAATATAATGGGTTAACAGTCCGGCAATTTCGAGTTTGATGTTTTTAATGAATCACGGATAGAAACAATCAGGACTTATCTGTCTGTGTTGGTACTTCTATAACTATGACAGTAAATTGTGGTATCGTGTGTCATACTTATCACTGAAAATGCCTGTCGTTGCTTTTCTAGCGTAGAAACAGAACTAAAAATGTTTGTCAGTGTTGTTGTTATGCTGTTATCATTCATAATGAGTTCCCCATCCTCGTATCTTCGAGTGATCTCTGTAGGATTCCGGTGGTAGGATCTGGTGACTGGCTATTTTAAGACCGGGTGTGACGAGTCCCCATGAGCTGCATCCCTGACTTCGCTGTCTAATAGGGTGATGAGGGGATTCGAACTGACTCTCCTCATGTGACGTAATATGACCTGAGCCCTCCCTCATATCTTGCAACATTTCTCTCTGTATTTCTTATATCTCGCAACACCTCTCGCCAGTCCCCTTAAACCTTAGTGCACCTCTCACGAACTTCCTCAAACCTGATCACGCCACAAACTAGCCGCCTTAAGCTTGTTCAGACCTCTAACGAACCCCTCAAACATGCTTACACCTTTCACCTCTCCCCACCACACTTGATCACACTTGTTATAAGCACCTTCAAGACTGGCCACACACTCTCACAAGTCCAGTCAAACCTGACCAGATCTCTCACGCGCCGCCTCAATCCTAGTCATACTCCTTAGCACCCCGCACTTGAATCTGGCCATACCTGAGCCTCTTTCATTCTTCAATACAAATGTCACCACCCTCCTTCCCTTAGACTTGGCCACATCTCTCACGAACCGTCACAAATCTGGCAACATCTCCAGCGAGCCTCCTAAAGCCC
Organism: Panulirus ornatus; assembly: GCF_036320965.1. NCBI lineage: Eukaryota > Metazoa > Arthropoda > Malacostraca > Decapoda > Palinuridae > Panulirus > Panulirus ornatus. The sequence goes on from NC_092257.1 coordinate 8,054,923, forward strand.
GGACACACCTCTTGATTCTAGTCAAGTTTTACCCCCTCATGGGCCACACCTGACCTGGGCACATCTCTCACAAGCCCTCTCAGACATGGCTACACCTATTAAGAGTCCCCTCAAACCTGGTCACACCTCTCACAAGCCCTTTCAAACCCGTCTAAATCGACGAAGGGCCCACTCAAGTCTCACCACACCTCAAAGGCTCCTTCAAACCTAGTCACACCTCTCACGAGCCCCCTCAGGCATTGTCACATTTTACAAGCTCCCTCAGACATGGACACGCCCCTTAAAAGCCTGCTCAGGTCCTGATACACTTCTCACAAATCACCTCAAACCTGGCAACACACTTTTGAGTCCCTCATACTCGGTGCCACCTTCGGAATCCATTCAACAGTGTCCACACCGCTTACTAGCATCCTAAAGTTTAGCCACACATGTCCTGGCCACGCCTCTCACGAACTCTTTTCAAACCTTGCACGAAAGCATCAAACCTGGCCATATCTCTAACAAGCATTCCCTTCAAACCTGGCAACGCCTCTCATGAGATCTCTCAACCCGGCCACACCTCAAACCTGACTCCGTCTCTCAGAAAATACCCCTACTGAGTCACGACCACAGCCCTCAACACCCAACCTCATACGTACTCAAAGCCCTCACTACCCGCCCTCACACCTGACTACAATCTTCACCATCCGACCTCACACTTGACCAAAACTTTCACTACCTGCACTCACACATGACTACAACCCTCGCCACTCTTTCTCACACCAAAGTGCATCCCTCAACAGCCAACTTCATATTAGAAAGAGCCCTTACCATCCATCCTCATACATTACCTAAGCCCTCACCAGCCGCCCTTACACCTGACCACAGCCCTCACAGCTCACCTTCACAGCTGACCACAACCCTCCCCACCCTCCCTGATCACAGCTCTGACAAGCAACAATTTTACATCAGACCACAACCCTCAGAAGCCGTTACCAGCAGACTTGACACATGACAACAGCCCACACCTCTCTCCTTCATACCTGATCACAGCGACAGCCTTCACTCCTGACCGCACATCTCACCACCCTTCTTCACACCTGAACACAGCTCTCACCATCCATTCTCAACTCTGACCACAGCCGTCAACATTAACCATCACACCTGACCAAAGCCCTAACCATTCGTCCTCACTCATGACTGGAACCCTCATTAACATCTCTCACACTTGACCACAGCCCTCACCAGCCAACCTAACACCTGAGAACAGCCCTCACCACCCGCCCTTACACCTGATCACACCCTTCACCAAGCACTCCCACATCTGACCACACTCCTCAACACCTTCCATCACTCCTGGCCACAGCCCTCATCACCCTTCCTCATACCTGACTATAGCCCTCACCAGCCGCCCTCTTTATCGACTAATACCCTCACTATCCACATTCACACCTGACTATAGCCCTTATCAGTCACCCTCATTTCTAACCACAGCTATCACCACACTGACCACAGCCCTCACGAGCCACCTTTACTCCCGACCACAGCCCGATCGTGCCACCCTCACACCTGACCACATCCCTCACCAGCTATCGTCACGCTGAACACATCCCTCACCAGCTATCGTCACGCTGAACACAGCCCTCACCAGCCACCCTCACACCTAACACAGCCCCTACCAACCATCCTCACACCTAACACAGCCCCTACCAATCATCCTCACACCTAACACAGCCCCCACCAACCATCCTCACACCTAACACAGCCCCCACCAACCATCCTCACACCTAACACAGCCCATACCAACCATCCTCACACCTAACACAGCCCCCACCAACCATCCTCACACCTAACACAGCCCCCACCAACCATCCTCACACCTAACACAGCCCCCCACCAACCATCCTCACACAAGCCCCCACCAACCATCCTCACACCTAACACAGCCCCCACCAACCATCCTCACACCTAACACAGCCCCCACCAACCATCCTCACACCTAACACAGCCCCCACCAACCATCCTCACACCTAACACAGCCCCCACCAACCATCCTCACACCTAACACAGCCCCCACCAACCATCCTCACACCTAACACAGCCCCCACCAACCATCCTCACACCTAAGCACAACACTCACCAACCTACACCTAAACATTACCACATCTCTTACTCTCCCTCCTCCCTCTCCCTTCAATCTCCCTTGGAAATCTTTCAATTTACATTTTCTTTCCTCTCCTTCAGTCAGACCTGTCCACCCAGAGCATATTTTTTTCTCTGGTTTTTATTCTACTCTCCCTACTACACATCTACTTGTCAGGGTTCACTCTCCCTTCCTCACCCTGCCTCTCACGACCTTGGAAACCCAGGACCTCACTCTCTCCGTATCACAAATTCTCCCTCCTCTCCCAGTCTGTCTTACTACCAGACATTCGCTCTGTACCTCACCTTACTATACCCACCTTGTTCCCTCACCCTGCTATAATAGTTCTATCTCTTGTCCTACCATATTCTCCCTGACCTTCACCCTACCATACTCATCCAGCTCCCTCACACTACCATACTTATCTTGTCTCACCTTACTCAAGCTGTTCATTACGATCGCCCCCCCCCCCCACACTCACCCTGCAATACTCACTCTACCCTTAACTTTAACATGGTCGTCCTCCCTGCTACCCTACCTTAATTGGACTTATTTTTACCCATTCATACTCATCCTGACCCTCATCCCACCATACTTGCCTTGACCCTCACCTTACCATACTTGTGTTGACCCTCATCCTACCATACATGACCCTCACCCTACCGTACGCATCCTCACCCTCACACTGCCATACTTCCACCTCTTCTACACCATACTCATCATGATCTTCACCCTACCTTACTCATCCTGATCTTCACCCTACCATACTCATGCAACCCCTCACACTATCATACTCATCCAGTCCCTCACACTACTTTACTCACCCTACACCTCACTCTTTCATATTCTCCCTGTCATACTCGTCCTGCCTCTCACTCCACCACACTCACCCTGACCCCTCACTTTACCATACTTGTCCTCCCTCTCACCTTACCATACTCCCCTTACACCTTATTCTACCATACTAACCAACTAGTCTCACCTTGATCCAAACTTTACCATACTCGTCGACCACATCATCCCAACCACGCTTACCCTCCCCTCCACTATAACACAGTCCTCCTTCCACCTCACCCTACTAAACAGAGTCAAGCAGCAAGAAAAAAAAAAATGGCAACAAAATGTTAGGTTTCATAGCCAGGAACATAGGTTACAAGACACCAGAAGCAATGCTCACACATTATAATTCTCCAGTAAGCCTGGGTCCCCAAACTATAAAGAAGACGAGGAAAACTTTGAGCAAGTATAAAGACTCGAGACAAAATTGATCCCATCCTTTAGAAATCTGGCATACGCAGAGAGGCTAAAACGATTGGAATTCTTCTCCCTTAAAAAACGTAGACTTCGCGGCGACTTGATCCTAGTGTTTAAGATTCTGAACAAGTTCGATAAAGTTAATCGCGAGTATCTTTTAGAAATGTAAGAAAATACGGTTACTAAGACAAATGGAATAAAACTCAAGAGCTGAAAGATGTAGTACGATCGTGGGAGAAAGCTCCTTTTCCTATAGGTTTGTTGAGCAAAAAATGCTAAGACTATGAACACCTTCAAAAGTCTTTTATCAAAATATTTCATAAATTTAGGTATACCCTGAGAAAAACACCAGAAATAAACTGTATAAACGACAGAGGCAACGGGGACAGTAGAAGGCCAATATGCAGCAGCGGGGAGTCGGTGATAGCTTACAAATCTGCTGAGCGAAATTACATTTTCTTGTCAAGTTAAGCTTTTTTTTTTCCATCAGACAACCCAATCGTGGGCCAATAAGGCTTCCTGTTGTCTGTCTATCTCATGTGAACTCATGTCAACCCTTACCCTATCATAATCGCCATGATCTACACCCTACTACGCTCGCCCTCCTCCTCACCCTACTTATTCTCATCCTGCTCCTCATCCAACCATACTCGTCGTAAAAGGCACCTACAGGATAGAGTGAAATGGAGTGATGTGGTATACATGGAGCGACGTGCTGTCAGTGGACTGAACCATGGCGAACGAAGAAGCTGCGGGAAACAAGAGAAAGGCCTACTGAATATGGATGTGGGTAGGGGTGTTGTGTTTCAGACCATTACACATGACAGTTAGTGAATGAAAGTGAGCAAATGAGACCTAATCTTCGTCTGTTCTTAGCGTTACTTGGCTGACACGGGAAGCAGCGAACGTGTATGAAAAAGATTTAAGAATACCACTACTACTAATGATAATGATAACAATAACAATTAGTTATAATTATGAAGGGAAGGAATATTTTTTAGTAGAAAGGTCAACTGATCCTGGTGTTTAATGTAACGATGGGACTTGAGTCTCAAGATCGTACAGTATGCCTTACGGACAGTCTAGGGCTGGAACAAAGTGCTCCAGTACATATGAATGAAATACAGTAATAACATTATCTACATCTTTCACGTGAAGAATGGAGTGTAACGAGGATGTCAAAGTCCTTGAATCTAATCAGCTTTAAATCTGTTTCTAATGAATTCTTTTTTTTCGGGACCAGAGCGCTGTATGTATGGCAACCATAGCAAGAGTGACCTGTTGTGTTGTGTCGGTTTGGCAAAGACATTTGTGTGGAAGGATCGTTCCAATTCACTCTATTCCTTGCACGCCTTTCACCCTCCTGCATGTTCAGGCCCCGATCGCTCATTTATTTTTTCACTCCATCCTTCCACCTCCAATGTGTTCTCCCACTTCTCGTTTCCTCCACCTCTGACACATATATCGTCTTTCTCAATCTTTCCTCACTCATTCTCACCGTGTGACCAAACCATTTCAAGACACCCTCTTCTACTCTCTCAACCACACTCTTTTTATTATCACACATTTCTTTTACCCTTTCATTACTTACTCGATCAAACCACCTCACACCACATATTGTCCTCAAACATATCATTTCAAACGCATCCACCCTCCTCCGCATAACCCTATCTATATACCCACGCCTCGCAACCATATAACATTATTGGAACCACTATCATCCGCCCTCATCCTACTCCTTTTTTCAGTCTGTAAACTAATGGAAACCATCAAATGAGTTAAGAACGTAAGGTAATAAGAGGACCACCACTTGATAACCGACTATGGTTGACGACGAAATCGAACACCCTTGCCATGCAGAGGAGAGGAGAGCGGATGGCTTGTATCAGTTCTCCATATGGCAGGCAACCACCTGTCACAAATGTTCCTTGTCATCACATTTTATCCAGTACACCATCGCATCCGCATACATCAACTGTCCCATGTATCACCTGTCTCCTCTACAGCAGTCATCTGTCTCATCTGGTCCAGGACATCCTCGTGTATCGTCGTCTGTCCCGTGCCATCCACCTGTATATCAACTGCCTCATGCCACCCACTAGTATCAACTACCCCAGTGCCCTCAACCTACATCCACTGCTCTGTGCGATCCACCTCTCTCTCCTCCCCCGTGGGGCACCCACTGCCTGACAGCATGCTATTCTGCCAATGCCACTTGTCATCCTTTCCACTCACTTCAAGAGGCCAAGACATCAGCGTCAATAGTATTGCAAGAAAAGAATGCCTTAACCTCGTGCCAGCGTTGCACTCCTGCCTCTGTCTCCCTGCCCTTCGATTTAAAAATTTGTGTTCCTCCACGCCCGCAGGCATAGCTCTCCCGGAAAAAGTTTTACACTTGCCCTCGACAAAGTTCCCAGAATTTCTCTTTCGGAAGAGAAATGGTTGCGAGCAGGTTGTGGGGGACGGTGAACAAAGATGGGCGCTGGGATGGCAGTGCCGATACTCTGGCGCTTAATTGTGTTATCTGTATAATGAAACTGTGCCAGAAGATAGGGCTCTCCTCATGGGGAAGTCTAGCGTTCACTCATTACATCATCACGAGACTACATATAATACTGTTCCTCTACGAAGCAGCGTGAATCACCATACCCACTCCGCTTATCCCTTGGATATAAACACCGAAAAGTTGGCTAAAAAAAAAGATGTATCGTTATTTCATGCCTCAGGGAAAATCCCGCGTGAGTGCATGTCCTTACTCTGTTGCTTACTCGGAACTTTATTTTCAAGATGGGCCTAGAGATTAGCCTTATCCACCTAGAGAACTCACGAATACAAGGGAAGGAGACCTGATGGCCCATACTGAGGTTATCTATTGCTGAGGCCTAGAGAGAGAAGGGTAAAAGCAGAATAGCTAAGCAGATGGCACCTCTCCCTCCGGCTCAAACGGCCGACAGGAAAAATGGGGAAAAAATACCATGCAGCATTCTGCATGAATATACTGTCATGAAAATTTTATAGGAAAGTGTGGACTGGGAAAAGTTTCAGACCGGTTTAACAACATCTGTACTGCAGCTGGGTTCTGAAAAAGAATACAAATGAATGCAAACGAATACGAATGAATACAAATGAATTCAAACAGCAACAGACCACTGGGGCCTAACGAAGCTATTTGTGGTGGTGAAACAGAACAGAAACTCATGGATTAGTGAGGCAGGAGCAGAGGCACACACAGATTTTTCAATGGGGAAGACCTGTAAACCTATTGTGTTACTAAGGAGGTCCTAACATTATCAGTCATGGATCTGAAGCAAAATAATGATCGAGTCTACGATTAAACGTATCTATGGTGCGGCTTTTAACCACTCTAATTGGTAGATCATTCCACATGGTAACAATCCAGTGGAAGAAAATGTATTTCGTCTCATTCGAGGTATAGCTTTTGTCGATGAGGGAAATCAGACGGATCTATGTGCAAACAGCTCGCTAGATCGAGATTATCGAAGTGTTTTATGACTGAATACTTGCATATGATCACCTGGTAACCTTCTATTTCCTAAGCTGGATAGATTTAATCTGTATAGTCGGCTCGTGTCATGCGATTTGTTTCTCATACCAGGAATCATCTTGGTAGTTCGTTTCTATACTCTCTCCAGGTTGTTTATGTCTTTCTGAAATCGGGTGTCCAAATCTGAACACAATATTCAGGATGGGGACGCACCAGTGAGTTGTAAAGAGCAAGGATAATTCTCCTACATTTAACTTCGAGAGCCCAACAATGAATCCAAGAATTCTATTCGCCTTTTTACAGCTTCTGGGCACAACATACTTGGCTTTAGGTCAGAGATTATGAGAACCAAGTCCTTTTCCTCATTTTACTTTTTGCAACTCAACAGAGTTCAATTTGTAGCCAGCCTATTCGTTCTTCATACCCATAAGCAAAACCCTGAACCTCTTGATATCTAAATTTATTTGCCGTCTTTAAGTTCAGTCCATCAATTTGTCTATGTCAACTTGAAGCTGCAGATGTTCAATGTCTGTTGCACATTAAGTATCGTCTGCGAATTTCATGATCTTACAATATAGCCCATAAACAGTATTACTAATACACATGAGATAGAGAGCCCGTCCCAAGACTGATCCTTGTGACCCACCACTTGCTACGGCTAACCATATTGACCTCATTCGTTTACGGCCAGTCTGCCAATTCCCCAACCATCGACGTACAACGCCATTTATACCACGCGACTTAACATTTGTTCGTAATCTTCGATATGGATCTTTGTCGAATGCTTTTAGAAAATCTAAATAGGTCACATCAACTGCTTTACGTTCATCATCCATGTTGGTGTTCAGAAAAGAAATCAGACAGATTTGTCAGACATAAGAGATTTCTTCGAATTCCATAATGATCATTGTTTATCAAGTGGTGGATCTCTAAATGGTTTGCATCTTTAACCTGAACGATGATTTCTATTGGTTTACTAACTACAGACGTCAAGCTAATTGGACGATGATTTCCGGAGAGTGATTCACTACCGCTTTTGAATATCGGTGCATTTCCCGTAGCACGTGACTAATTAGAAAGAGCAGTGAAGGGTTTAACTTTCTCATTTTTCGCCTTTTTGAAAGTCCTCGCATAAAACTTATGTGGACTTACTGTATGATCTGCTCTCATTCCATGTAGCGCCGATGGTATGTTGTTATCATTTATTTCAACACTTAACCAAACGTTTTCCCCTCTCGGCAGTGGAACTGGATTCGGAACATGAGCTGAGTCTTCAGTGCCATATCTAGTGGTAAACTAGACTTCTTTCCTGATCGGATATATTAATGATGTATTTGTCTCGCTTTGATCTGAAAATATTTAAAATCTTTGCTTTCCATACACCGGGAGGCAATTCATTCCATTGTTGCATCAAATCTTTCACCTACATTGTTACACCGTCTTCCTCCTTTTTGTCTTCATATCGTCATTTCTGAATTTTGAATCTGTCTAAAGTGGAAAAAAAAAAATGACTTTCTGTTTGTGGGTATCACTATGTATTCCCGTTCCTCACTGGATCCCGGACCATTTGATTTGAAAAAGGAAAAAGTTTCTCCATTGTGTTTCCCTAATGGTCACCTGTCACAACGTCCTACAGTATGTTGATATTGTCCTACAGATATTGCTTCCTTGATATTTACTAAGGCTCTATGTTCATCACACGGGGCTTTAGCGCTTCCTACACAAATTTGCAGGGAGGGAGGGCGAGAGTTTTATACACTACCCTAAAAAAAGTAATTGCGCATGTTATTCATTAAGTCAATATACAGTGAATCGTATACATTCCCATCTATAATTCTCAACGTGATTGTCTGTCGTCTGTTGTGATCATATGAAAACGTCACCATTGAAGCCTGTCTAACTTTTCTGGAAATTTTTCTTTTTTCAGCGAAATTTATCTAGTTTTCTACTACTTTTTTTGGACACTAGTTTTTCGAGGTTTTAGGTTAACACTTCTGGTACTGGGGTAAAACACGTTAATGTTTCGCTCGGTTAGGCGGTATGGACGTGACGTAAACCTTTGATGTTAGACCTCTCCTCCCTAGTGATAATGTTCGGCCCAGTCGATACTGCCATACCTGACTTAACTGACGGATTGATTTCCTGTGTGGGTAATGAACATGCTTCCGGCGAATGCATCCCATATTTGTCTCTCTAAAACTTCATCTGCCCTTGTAACACCAATACACGCCATCTTCGGCAAACAAGCTCCTGTCTCCGGTGAAGCTATCCTACTGAACTATAGTATGTACCAGTCAAACCCAAGATGCACCCCACACCGCCGCATGCATTCCAATGCTCTGACAAGATCTTCAGTTCTTCGTTGTACTTAGGGGAAAGCTCGCTATCAAGACCTCTCTGCAGCTTTCTTTACATCTTCTCATAAATATTCCATAATTGTCAAGGATTTCTAGATTTCCCCCGTACCACGTTGTTGGAGGGAGGGAGGAAGAGAGGTGGAGGTACATGGTAGACTGGAGGGAGGCGGTTAGGCCGTGAAGGTGGTAGGCTGGCTGGAAGTGAGGGAGTAAGGTAGGGAAGCCTGGAGGGAAGGTGGAAGGCAAGCAGGCCGGGAGTGAAGGAGGTATGTAGGTAGGCTGAGAGGGAGGCAGGCCGCTATGGAAGAAGATAGGCAAGTCGAGAGGGAAGGTGAGAGGCAGGCAGGCCAGGAAAGAGGAAGGTAAGAGCGTGGCCGGCAGGGAGGAAGTGATAGAGGGAGGCCCCGAGACCGGTAGGAAGGAAGTGCATAGGAGAGAGAGGCAGGCAGCAGGAGGGAGACCTGATGGATGGTCTATAACAAGGTTACTGTTGTGGTGGCCTGAAAATGGTGGTAGAAACACGATAACAAACGGAAGGGCTCCGCCTCTCCCACCTCTCCCTCCGGCTTAACTGCCGACAGGGGGGAAAAAAATGAGAAAATAGAAATACTCTGTGGCATATTATATGAACATACTAGCACGGAAGTTGTACAGGAAATTGTGGATTGGAAGAGATTCTGTACCAGTTTAGAATCTGCTCTGCGACTGAGGTCTAGAAAAGAGCGACGTAATTTACTGGAAACTGGATATTTCTTACTGATGTTAGTGAAGTATTTGTCTAGCTTTGATATGAACGTAAGGCTAGTCCTTGTGTATCTCCACCTAATGGAGATGCGAATCTGTTCGGTGATATGAACGTCACCGCTTTGAAGGAGCAGTGACACTGTGTGTGTCCGGTAGAATGATCTGGGAATCCTGGTGTCAGGTGATGCAGAGGGACGCCGGACGCCGCTCTCATGATGTGAAGGAAGGTGCTGCTCCCTGGTGTAGTGTGAGGTTAGTACGGAGAGACGACGTCCCCTTGACATTTCTGGTGGGGGAGGAGGCGCTGCTCCCTGGTGTAGTGTGAGGTTAGTACGGAGAGACGACGTCCCCTTGATATTCCTGGTGGGGGAGGAGGCGCTGCTCCTGAGTGTAGTATGAGGTTAGTACGGAGACGACGTCTCCTTGATATTCCTGGTGGGGGAGGAGGCGCTGCTCCCTGGTGTAGTATGAGGTTAGCACGGAGAGACGACGTCCCCTTGACATTTCTGGTGGGGGAGGAGGCGCTGCTCCCTGGTGTAGTGTGAGGTTAGCACGGAGAGACGACGTCCCCTTGACATTTCTGGTGGGGGAGGAGGCGCTTCGACGACCTGCTGATCTAAACCTCCCGACAGCCAATGATATTCCTTGATCCCAGACATCCAGATACCCCATAAAACCTCCACATAGCAAGTATCTTATATCTGGAGAAAGAATATGCAGTCAGAGGCAAATCTCGTGGCTGATATAGTTGTTATAACCTCTTCTGAACAACTCTATTTCACATCGGATAAGGACGGTAGTCTGGGAGTTGAGCGGGAAAAACGCAATCAGCATCAAGGCTTTCGTGAGCTTTTGATATAATGAGTTCGTCCCATTTTTTGTCAGTGGAGGGCGTAATTCCCAGGGAAGTTGTGAAGTTCGTAGTTTGATGAAATCAGAATCTACAGACTTATCATTGCTGATTTCTGATTATTAATCAATGACGTCAGATCAGTCATCATCGACTAACTGCTTATTTGTGGTGTTAGTTCCTTTTGGATCTGAGAACGTCTTACCCCATGAAACGACAGAACTCTGGGGAACGGCGAGTTAGGCAGGACAGTTTGGTTCGGTGTTACTGTCCACGCTTCACAGAAATGAAAGTCCTTCGTTGTTGAACAGTCTACTCTCGAGTTATTAACCTTTTCATCATGATATTATATACTATAAAGAATTACGAAAGCTACGTGCTACATAGAGGTTCCAGGCTTATTGTAATCATAGTCAACAGATACTATAAAATATCAACACACGTTATACTTTGCAGGAATGATTCATACCAAATATGCCTTATGATTAGGTCAATGGTTGGTACTACAGCTGTCAAACTCAGTAGACATACCTCTTCTTTCAGTCGCACCAACTGGGAAAATTGGTGTTCACCTACATGTCAGGTATATTGGATATGAAACATTGTTGTGAAACGTATGGTGCGTTAAAGGGTTGCTGCACTGCCTGGTCCTGCTAGGCTTTGTCTTTCATTTCTTTATTCAGCAAACGTAACATAATACTGTGTACTGTACTTTTGTCCTAGCATCGATTGTGTATCCCCACCAGTATGACGTGTTCTACTGGAGTCTGACAGCAAAGTGGTCGAAATAAGACAGATGCACCGAATATTTCAGAGGCTTTGGTTAACGTATTGTGGGTTGTCCATAGATATTGTAGACAGACATGTATATAAAGTTTTTACATAGTTATTAGGTAATCATCACGTACCTATGGATGGGTATTCCCCACTGCCAGCCATGTGGTCACGTCATTCACAATCTGCAAAATGACGCGTCCACAATCTGGGCAGTTGACAGCATCATCTGGAGAGTGACAGTCCACCATCACGGTGTTGACGCCCTTCATCAACCGGGTAGTGAAACCTCTCACGCTGCTCCAGTCACTCTAGTCTCATCTTCAGCCTGAGTGAATAGATTTGAACTTTCTCTAGATTTTCAGATGGAGTCGGTCTTGGTAACAACAGAGATGAAAGCACATCATTTTTCGTATCTTGCTCGTAGGGGCCAGCGAAGAAGTGCACCAGCCAAACGCCGATCACAGTCACCACGTCCGCGGCAGGTGCCAGGCTAATTTACCTCCCTCCTTAACTCTCGCAATTTTTCTCATTCTGGCGAGGGTCAGTTAATCTGATATATCTACGTACCAAACTCGACCTCTAAAGGATATTCTTACTACACTGCTGTCTTGCTACAGAGGAGGGATTTCATATCGGGCTGTAGGACATTCTTGTGTCGTATCGGTCCCCTGGTGTGTTCATCTTCCCTGAGTGGTTGCTCGGGCAGTAGAGCCACAGCATGTGGCGCTGAGGTACGGGATAAGCGTGACCTGAGCCAGGTAGTGAGGGTTCTGTCGTGTGTGTGGCTAACCCGATACCCCGCGGAACACCAGTTTCTCAAGTGCTCTCCTACCAGCATGCTGAGGGGCACCTGCAACGATATGCTGTCCAGCCAGGTGAGCAACACTCGCCATGACATGCTGAAGGGGGTACTTGCTACAAATCGCCACACAGCGTCCTGAGGAACTCCCAGTGCAAGACATTGTGCCTTACTCTCCAATGTTCTTACATCCTCCTCCAGCTCTCCTCATTTGCCTCACTCATTACACCTTCCTTCTTGCTTACGTTTCTCCCTTTATCTCTTCCTCTCTCTTCACTCCTTTCCCATTTCCCTCGCCTCCCTCTCTGGCTCCATCCCTCTCTTAATCGCCTTTCTTTCTAATTTCTTTTCCTCTCTCCCTCCCTCCATCATTACCTTCTCCCAGTTTGCTCAGTCACGCCCTCTTCCTCTCTTTTACTCCGTCCACTCAGACAGCTTTCTTCCCTCCATCTTCCATAATCCTCTCCTCATTCTGCTCAAACTCTATACCTTAATCAAACACTGGCCTTCCTTCTGTTCGATACTCCGCTTTCTTCCATATCTCCAACATTTTCACAACCTTCCTCCAGCTTTCTACCTCACCCTCCCTCCCACACCTACCTGTGAGGACGTCGGAGACGATGCGCTCGCCGTTGCCCCTGACCCAGGAGGTGACGCTGACGTAGTCCCTGACGAAGGAAGGGACGTGGCACTTGATGACGGCTGTGTTGCCACTGATGACAAACTCATCGTACACCTGCACCTCGTAGTACTGACGCACCACTGTGGAGAGACAGAAGGGAGATGACAGTGCTACACTGGTGATAGACTGGTGGCTATACCTGAAGCACCACTGTTGAGGAGAGACGCAGGAATTAATGATAACATGTACATCAAAGTATAGATTAGTATATCTTAGACCAGTATCCTTACTACCAGCTGCTTTCCTTAATATCTAAGCTTATACCTTCCTTATGATCCCGTCTATGAAAAGATTAATCAGCCATGGTGACATCACACAACTTTGGCGCAGACTCTCTTTCACCGGGAACCACTCACCCTCCTCCCTTCCTTCTCGTACACAAACCTACTTTTCTGCGAATGTTCTTCATTCCATTACGTATCTTTCCATTTACTCTAATGTAAGCAGCATCTTCCACAAAGCATCTCTGTCAACTCCATGTTTTCTTTCATTACCATGTATGCCATATGCTATTCAGTTCTCATTTTCTAAGCAATTCTCACACGTGGTCCACATATCATTGACCCCTTCTGATGCCACATTGATCACTCCCAATCGAATGCTCCTTACTAGGTAATAATGAGCATTATCATTCTATAGTTTCGTCATTTTGTCCTCGTTGCCTTTAGATGGGCATCGTACATGAGTTCCACCTCTTCTAAAGCATCTCGCCCTTGTTATTGTTATTGAAAAGCTCACACCACCAGAGCCACTTCCGCCTCTTTGCCACACTACATCTTGTGCAAAGGTTTCGCTACCTCCTTAAATCTTACATAATGATGATAATGATATTACTAATGATGATAATAGTAATAACAATGATATTGATAATGATTAATGATAATAATAATAATAATAATATTAATAATGATAATAATGATAATGATAATAAAAATAATAATAATGATAATAATAATAATAATGATAATTATAATAATAATAATAATAATGATAATAATAATGATACTGATAATGATAATAGTACTGATAGTGATAATAATGATAATGATCATATCAATATTATCATTGTTAAAAAGATGATAATGATAATAATTGTAATGTAAGCGTGTGTGTGTGTGTGATTATCTAATCTTAGTTATGTGTTTGTACTAAACAAGGGATGAGTTTTACACACGTGGGGTCCCTTTTCTGGAACATTCTCTGCCATCATACAACTTCTTAATCTTCATTAACTTTGTCCTTAGCCATTCTATCCCATTCTCTCACCATTCTTCATTAATAAAAGTACTGATTTACACCTTTACTATTCTCTTTTCTTTTGCTTAATTTCATGTTATGTTCTCTCGTTGCTCTGTCCCTACATTTCTTGAAGAACTGTTCACCGTCCACGTAAACGATGTTTTAAAAACTTGGGATCAAATCACCCCTCACTCTTCTTTTTCCTAAGGAGGGCAAGGGTAAAGCTTTCAGCCTTTCCCCGTAAATCAGTTGTCTGAATTCTGGTATCATCGTTGGTGTCTTCCTCTGAACCATCTCTATTAGCTCTTTGAGCTTCTTCAGGCGCGATGACCAAACCTGGGAGAATTCACCGAATAACTACGAACACAAAATTAATTTCTGAAAATCGAAAATCTAAAAAAAAAGAAACAGGATCATCAGGTGTATTGAATGCCGTGAAGGACTTCAGTATCCTGACAAACTAAATCTAAACAAATCAGGTGATCCAGACGATGTCTCCCCAAAGAATACTGAAAGACATTGGCTGGCAAAATAACTTTTCCGATCACCGAAAAATACAACGAATCATTGTAGTGAGGGAAGTGCCTGAGGACTGGCAGATAACTACTGCAACGCCAATTTAAAAGAAACAAGACAGAAATCTGGTTCGAACTACCACCCCATTAACCACACTTCTAAGTAATAGAAACAATAATTAGAGACAAAATCGATTAATTTCTCGAGGAAAACAGAAATATGAAAATCCATCAACTTGGTCTCTAGAGTGATTGATTATTACACGAAAGTGCACTTGGGAACTTATTGTGTTTCATTTTCCCCGTGGACTCTTAGGAATACACTTGATCACGCGCAAAATTGTGATCCTTTCCAATATACACACACATACTATATATATATATATATATATATATATATATATATATATATATATATATATATTATCCCTGGGGATAGGGCAGAAAGAATACTTCCCACGTATTCCCTGCGTGTCGTAGAAGGCGACTAAAAGGGGAGGGAGCGGGGGGCTGGAAATCTTCCCCTCTCGTTTTTTTTTTAATTTTCCAAAACAAGGAACAGAGAAGGGGGCCAGGTGAGGATATTCCCTCCAAGGCCCAGTCTTCTGTTCTTAACGCTACCTCGCTAACGCGGGAAATGGCGAATAGTTTGAAAAAAAAGAAAAAGATATATATATATATATATATATATATATATATATATATATATATATATATATATATATATATATGTAGCGTTAATGACATGTTCTTAATTAGGGCTTCATTTGCTCGTGCCTTTTCAGCTAACATAAAAATAAAATCATCAGCTCTTATGTTAGATTATCAGAATATTCGGGAACTGGTGGTAATAATCGTTATAAGAAAAGCGTTGTAAAAATTCTCATTGTCGATATCATTAAAGGACATCACGTTAACCTAATGTTTACGGTAAGACATGAAAGCAGGTAAATGTGTGGAGCACGATCCACACTACCGCTAACAACCCTTCAGGCGATTGAGAGAGAGAGAGAGAGAGAGAGAGAGAGAGAGAGAGAGAGAGAGAGAGAGAGAGAGAGAGAGAGAGAGAGAGACAGAGAGAGATTTGGTAAGTTCGAGCTGATTGGCTGAGGGTATAATTTGAGGAAAGACGTGACTGCTCACAGGCGAGACAGTAGTAGATGAGACGGGGTTGTGAGTCAGACGACACTAGTCCCTCCGTCAGTGTAGGGTATCCAGACCAGGTTGCGCGCGGTCCATCATCCGTCGACGCTGTGTCTGTACTGAAGCAAGACAAGTGTTGACGTCATCAGGAAAACAAGAGCAAGGTGACGCCAGCCTGAAAAAGTTGTTATGGACACTTTACTCGCTCGTTAACCATTACCTCCAACAGTCTTTAGGTTTTCCATAATTATCCCAGTTTTTGTGATTTTTCTTTTTTCGTTTTGCTCTTGATGAGTACTGATCGGTTTTGTGTGGTAGAAAAGCGGAAAATGATAGACTGTGTTAAACATTTGTTAAAGCCAGAGCCTAGGAGGGACCACACCCCATGGAAGACCAGACCCCAGGATAAGGCAGACTCCAGGAATGTGTCTAATTCTTAGATATGTTGTTGGTTGTCGAGTCGATAAAGAGAGTAACACTATGTATACTGTTTGTACATGGAACATTGTGGCTTCCACTTGGGCCGCATGGCATGACATGTGCACTGATGGGTATGTATAGCAACACAGTATTAGATGCTGAACGAACAGATGATCACGGTGGAAGATGTGTAGTAAGAGTCCAGAGACTTGTTGTGATCTGGTGACATGTGCTGTACAAGGACGCGAGGACTAATAGCTAAACAACCTACTGTTCACCTACGGTTGTGTCTGAGGCCAACATTGTAGTCTCTCGTACACGACACCGGGAAGTGTAGGACCAAGTGGAAGACTCTGATGAGACAGCTGGTAGCGTGCACGTACCACACACGGTCAATATTACACTGGTGGTGTTTAGTGATACCTGCTGGAGTACAGGTTATGGGACAGCATCAGTCAGTTGGTGACGACAGACTAAGCTCAAGTTTAACTCGTAATCTACTTCAAGATGGCGATTGTTTTGCTTCAAATGGTGTACGTAGTTTGTAGGACAAGTATCTTGTTAGCAAATCTAAGATGGCGTTTACCCTTTTACTAACTCTTCACTTAACGAAAGACAAACTTGATTTGGCGTCCCTCCGGAGGCTGAGACCTGGATCAAACGATTAGAGTACACAGAGAAATGGCATATGGAATGCTTCATAGATCATTATTGGAATTTGTGGAAAAGAATGTTGGAGCGATTATCAGTAATGACTTTGATTACGATCATCATTACGATCAATATAGCCATTAGGATGATGGGTTTCATAGCTAATGATAGAGATTATATAACAAAGGATACAGCACGGAATACGCTGCTCACTTGCGCTCAACATACATGAACAAAGGTGAAGAGAAACTTGAACGAGTCCAAAGAAGACCAACCAAATTAATCTTCTCACATAGATATAAGCCACATGAGGATAGACACGAAGACTTTGAATTATTGTCTGCAAAATAGCACCGACTCTGTGGAGATCTGATGCAAGTGTTCAGAATAAGATATGATTTTGACAACTTATACAAAATCTTCCTCACTTTAGACAGAGTTTCGGAAACAGTTATAAGGTTTGTTAGCCATGTCTTTTTCACATTTAGAGAGGTAGAGCACTAGAATAATGCAAAGACTATAAACATCTTGAAATTAAGGCAAGACAAATACTTCACTAGTATCTGTTATCAGCGAAAATTTAAAATCTAGTTGATGACTTCTATCATTTTCAGAGCAGACGTTTTAAAACTGATAGCGAACTTATCTAATCCACACATTCTTGTAGAATTTCCATAATAGCATCTTACCTTTATGCTGTATGGTATTGTATTCTCTCGTATTCTTCCTGTCGATGGTTGAGCCGGAGGGGAGGGTGGGTGAGGAGGTGCCTTCTGCTTTGCTGTCCTGTTTTCCTGTTTCCACCACTATTCTTACACCATCAAAACAGATACCCTCATTATAAGCTATAATCATGATCAACATCCCAAATGTTCAACATCCTAGATGTTTCGGAAATAAGAAAGCTAACCCTTTCTACTTTTGGAGCGTTTGTCACGAATACGAAGTTTAGAATTGTTAATTGGCTTTATTCTCAAAAGTGGTTCCCAGTATATACGATTTACACTGATTTTGGCATTGTGGGGCTTTTAGGCAAGCTCTCGCAACCATGAGTACGGTAACTGGACGATTCAATCAGCAGCCAGGTATTGCAACACTCTAATTGCTGCTTATTATCTTCCAGGGAGTTACCCAGTAAACACGCGTCGTACTCGTTTTCTAAAATCTTTTTGTAATGCAGTCGCTGTTTTGTATCCCTTAGTCTGTATTTAAGTTGAAATTGGTTTAGATTTTGTAATCAGAGTGCAAGCCATTATCTTTTTACAAATGCAATACAACGCTGCTCCTTGCGGCGCCCTGTGCTGGTTTTCTGTCATTCTGCTATAATAACTGCTCCAGTTGTGCGAGTCCCGATCATCACGGAAGCCTACGATTTTTACATTGGCTGAACAAAAGGGGATCAGGAAAAGAAGTGAGCCCCACACATACACTGTTATGTTATGCAACAAACCTTCGCAACTGATTGAATCGCAGAAAGCGATTGATGCCTTTTGCTGTGCGCATGGTGTAAATGGAACCGACAGATCACGTCAGTGACTTTTGCACGCTGCCTCCAGGCCGGCGAAGTATTTCCAAGCAGAAAATGTGGACCTTAAGCTCTCTGAATATACCATCATCTGCTGTGCGCCCTCATGGCTTCTCATGGCGAAGAACTTCCCGCTCTGGAACTCCCAGACTCATTTCCCCTGGAATCAGAGGACGAACAGGATGACGAAGTTTGTAAAACATGTGAGCCATCAACATCAAGAGATCTTGATTTCCCACCTAAAGTGACGTCTGCTGAACCACACAGGATCAGGAAGAGATGTGGAACTGTCGAAGAGCATTACAGAACAGTTGGGCTCGAGGCTGCAACAGTGGGATCTCACTGATAAAAATGTGGAAGCGTCTGTGTTTTGTGGTGGCCAGAAATATTTCGCTCCATTCTTTAAGATGGAAGGTAACCTCTTCGCCTGCAAACTGGAGGCCATAGCTCCCTAGGGGGTCTTTTTGCGACTTGAAGGAAGCCAGCGACATCTATATCTGGCGACGATGATGATGATGCTCAGACAGAGCTTCTAAATCATAAGGAACATTCAGTCGCCAAGATTGTTTGAAGCTGAGTCCCTCACAGTGTTTTGGTCATCGATGGCAGCCAGCGATCAAGATCTTATGTGATTTGGTGTTCTGTCACTGCCTTCCATTTCCATCGACATAATCCTCTGTAGGGTTGCTTTCTCTCACCTTCTCCACATCAAAACAAAGTATGAGAGTAGGTCGGAGGTGGAGCACGATCTGCGCTGTGCTCTGAGCGTGATAAAATCAAGAGTCAAGAAGCTAGTTGATGACATCCAGCATCACCCATTACACTGATTAAAGAAGTGTTGCAGAAAGACTTCCAGCTTATTTTGAAAGAGATCTCTAAAACATCTCAGAACTTTCGTTACGTGATTTTTTACCCTAAGAATTCGTAGTAGATTTTTAGCTCCATGAACCGACTCAGAAAATTTTAAGAAAATCTCCCTTATATGTTGGAATTAAGGAATAGTTTTACATACATATATATATATATATATATATATATATATATATATATATATATATATATATATATATATACATACATA
Organism: Panulirus ornatus; assembly: GCF_036320965.1. Taxonomy (NCBI): domain Eukaryota; kingdom Metazoa; phylum Arthropoda; class Malacostraca; order Decapoda; family Palinuridae; genus Panulirus; species Panulirus ornatus. The sequence continues at coordinate 8,074,587 of NC_092257.1, forward strand.
TATATATACATATATATATATATATACATACATATATATATATATACATATATTTTATACTATTCGCCATTTCCCACGTCACCAAGCTAGCATTAAGAGCAGAGGACTGAGCCTTTTGAGGGAATATTTTCACTTGGCTCCCTTCTCTGTTTCTTCTGGAAAATTAAAAATTAAGAGGGAAGGATTTCTAGCCCCCAGCTCCCTCCCTTTTAAGTCGCCTTCTACGACACGCAAGGAATACGTGGGAAGTATTCTTTCTTCCCTATCCCCAGGGATAATATCCCCTATCCGTAGGGATAGGGGAGAAATAATACTTCCCACGCATTCCCCGCGTGTCGTAGAACGCGACTAAAGAGGACGAGAGCGGGGAGCTAGAATCCCTCCTCTCCTTGAATTTCAACTCTCTAAAAGAGGAAACAGAAGGAGTCACGCGGGGAGTGCTCATCCTACTCGAAAGCTCAGATTAGGGTGTCTAAATGTGTGTGGATGTAACCAAGATGAGAAAAAAGGAGAGATAGGTAATATTTTGAGGAAAGGAAACTGGATGTTTTGGCTCTGAGTGAAACGAAGCTCAAGGGTAAAGGGGAAGAGTGTTTTGGGAATGTTTTGGGAGTAAAGTCAGGGGTTGGTGAGAGGACAAGAGCAAAAGAAGGCGTAGCACTACGCCTGAAGCAGGAGTTGTGGGAGCAGGTGATAGTGTAAGAAAGTAAACTCTAGATTGATATGGGTAAAACTGAAAGTGAATGGAGAGAGATGGGTGATTATTGGGGCCTATGCACCGGGGCATGAGAAAAAAGATCATGAGAGGCAAATGTTTTGGGAGCAACTGAGTGAGTGTGTTAGCAGATTTGATGCACGAGACTGGGTTATAGTGATGGGTGATTTGAATGCAAAGGTGAGTAATGTAGCAGTTGAGGGAATAATTGGTGTACATGGGTTGTTCAGTGTTGTAAATGGAAATGGTGAAGAGCTTGTAGATTTGTGTGCTGAAAAACGACTGGTGATTGGGAATACCTGGTTTAAAAAGAGAGATATACATAAGTATACGTATGTAAGTAGGAGAGATGGCCAGAGAGCGTTATTGGATTACGTGTTAATTGATAGGCGCGTGAAAGAGAGACTTTTGGATGTTAATGTGCTGAGAGGTGCACCTGGAGGGATATCTGATCATTGTCTCGTGGAGGCGAAGGTGAAGATTTGTAGAGGTTTTCAGAAAAGAAGAGAGGATATTGGGGTGAAGAGAGTGGTGAGAGTAACTGAGCTTGGGAAGGAGACCTGTGTGAGGAAGTACCAGGAGAGACTGAGTACAGAGTGGAAAAAGGTGAGAGCAAAGGAGTTAAGGGGAGTGGGGGAGGAATGGGATGTATTTAGGGAAGCAGTGATGGATTGTGCAAAAGGGTAGTGAGTGGTGGAATGAAGAAGTAAGATTATCAGTGAAGAGAAGAGAGAGGCATTTGGACGATTTTTGCAGGGTTTACCTCAGACGCTTCACATGCCCAGGTTCAATCCATTGACAGCATGCCGACCCCGGTATACCACATCGTTCCAATTCACTCTATTCCTTCCTCCCCCCCTGCATGTTCAGGCTCCGATCGCTCAAAATCTTTTTCACTCCATCCTTCCACCTCCAATTTGGTCTCCCACTTCTCGTTCCCTCCACCTCTGACGCATATATCCTCTTTGTCAATCTTTCTTCACTCATTCTCTTCATGTGACCAGACCATTTCAACACACCCTCTTCTGCTCTCTCAACCACACTCTTTGTATCACCGCGTGACTCCTTCTTCTGTTTCCCCTTTTCGAAATGATCTGACTTCACCACACACATCAGCTATCTAACAGTGCAGCACTGTACAGCTGACTACATACATCAGCTGGCTGACATACGCCTAACAGGCTGCTCAAGGGGATCTGTGTGGCTTCCAGCACACAATTATCCGGCCAGAGAATATTAATTAGCCAATTTAGAATCTCTTTGCTGCGGACCGTCTGATGATTATCATGTTCATTATAACTTTCGACCAGGGGGTTGAACAAACTAGTTGTGTTCTTACCTCGTCTGGCAATGTCCATTCCTCTCTCTCTCTCTCTCTCTCTCTCTCTCTCTCTCTCTCTCTCTCTCTCTCTCTCTCTCTCTCCTTTTTTTGCTTTCTACTTTTTCTATCATCTATTTTCTCCCTCACTCATCCCTGTACCTCCATCCAATCCAATCCATCTCGTCCCTAGTCCTCCTCTCCCACACTCCACCTGCCCCTCAGTATCCTCCCTGCCCATCCCCTACCCCCCCCACCTCAGACCATTGTTGCCCGACCTGACAACCAGTAAATAGGGATCCAATAAGAAAATTTCACTCTTGGCTAAGAAGGGAAAAGTTTGGCAGCGGAATATATACATGCACATATATATATATATATATATATATATATATATATATATATATATATATATATATATACATATATATATATATATATATATTATCCCTGGGGATAGGGGAGAAAGAATACTTCCCACGTATTCCCTGCGTGTCGTAGAGGGCGACTAAAAGGGGAGGGAGCGGGGGGCTGGAAATCCTCCCCTCTCGTTTTTTTTTTTTTTTTTTTTTTTTTTTTTTTTTAATTTTCCAAAAGAAGGAACAGAGAATTGGGCCAGGTGAGGGTATTCCCTCAAGGCCCAGTCCTCTGTTCTTAACGCTACCTCGCTAATGCGGGAAATGGCGAATAGTTTGAAAGAAAAGAAAAATATATATATATATATATATATACATATATATACATATATATATATATATATATATATATATATATATATATATATATATATCATCTCTGGAGATAGAGAAATAAAGAATACACCTCTTTGTGCATTATAGTCAGACAGCTTTTCGGTGATTCATGACACAGTTCAGAGCTCTGAAACAATGAAACATTGTTCGAAACAGATTAATAGAATACTGCACCAGTATAACAGTACGTGAAACAAAGTTCAAAATAGTCAGACAAATGACACTCCTGATGATAATGCCACACAATACATGCGTCAATACGGCAAATATTTCAACAATGAATATCATTAGGACGATAATTATAGAACTTGAAATCTCATAGTAAAACATGAATCTGGCCAGACCTTTGTGCTCGTATATCCTCGACCCATAGACGGTACTCACAGTTGTCATGTACCACAAGATGGCCTTAATCGCAAAGTACGTACGCTGTGTAATGAAAGGTATGTAGCCAGGAGAGTGGGCCAGACTCTCGGGGCTTACCGTGCCCAACAGCCACAACAAACAGCAGGTTATATGCATAGTAACCCATGGAGGATGTGTGGAGGATGTGTGGAGCTAACGTACTTGGCGATGGCGATGTGCATTTACGGTGATGGGATACATACGTGATGCCATAATGATAAACAGATATACATAAGAACACGGTATGTGTGTTACCCTCATCTTCCTCATTTTCCTTTGTATTAAACTCTCGTATGTACAAGTGTTTAGGACGGCGGAAGTGCATATACCATATTTAGGTTCTACAGGTTACATGGGACGTGTATAGGTACCAGTAATGTACACCTGTACGTGGAATGGGTAAGGTAAATATCTTAGGTTGTATCAACTTACCCATTAATACCTCACCATATTTCCTGCACTGTACTTTCATACTGTAGCCTATAGTAATGCATGATTATGGTAACATATGAATGTAGAAAGGGAGCTGTGGTTTCGGGCATTATTGCATGACAGCTAGAGACTGAGTGTGAACGAATGGGGCCTTTGTTGTCTTTTCCTAGCGCTACCTCGCACACATGAGGGGGGAGGGGGATGGTATTCCATGTGTGGCGAGGTGGCGATGGAAATGAATAAAAGCAGACAGTGTGAATTGTGTGCATGGGTATATATGTATGTGTCTGTGTGTGTATATATATGTGTACATTGAGATGTATAGGTATGTATATTTGTGTGTGTGGACGTGTATGTATATACATGTGTATGGGGGTGGGTTGGGCCATTTCTTTCGTCTGTTTCCTTGCGCTACCTCGCAAACGCGGGAGACAGCAACAAAGCAAAATAAAAAAATAAATAATGAATGTAGACCATCAATTCATAACACCTGTAGTCACAATGGCATCATAATATCTATGGAATGTAATTGATGAGATATATATGACAATGTTTGATGTATTGGTCTTGATTGCCCTTGATGTTGTTTTATGTCATGTATTTTGTGGATTAGTTGTCTGCACACATGTCAAACTATTTTGTGGGAATGACAAGCTATAATGATACTGTGGTGTAGTGCAAGACTCTGTGATATTTATGATGACCATTGGTTTCTATTCCTCATCTCTGTCTAACAATAATGTAGAAAAGAATCCTTCCCATGTATATTCCCTTCGAGTCGTAAAAGGCGACCGAAACAGAAGGGAGCGCTGGGATGGAAATCCTTCCCTCCAGTTTTAACCCCTTCCAAAAGAAGGAACAGAGAAAGGTCATCAACTGGAACTTTTGTGAAAAGTGAGGAAACATCAAAGCTAACAAATTTGAAATCAGAATTGATATTAACTCTAACTCCAACACCACGGGAAATATCACTGAATCTTCTATTATTAGATGCACAAAGAATTATAATCTTAATATGAGTGATGGTCTATACAAATTGGATAACTTTATTGTTGAGAAAATTTGTAAACAATTCACCTTGTCCACAGAATACGTTTATGACATAATATCAATGTTAATTTTGTTTCAAGCTTGTTAGCTTTGATGTTTCCTCACTCTTCACAAAAGTTCCAGTTGATAACCTTTTAGGATATATAAATATTTGATGTCTTGGATGATATTCATTTACCTGTTATAAAGTCTGTTTTCATTAAACTGATAAAATTGTGTATAAATGACTGTGTATTTCAATTCAATGGATACTATTATGCTCAAATACACACACATATATATATATATATATATATATATATATATATATATATATATATATATATATATATATGCCTTGGTGATCACGTTAAAAACTAGGATCATTTATTGACTGGAGTAATGCAATCTCAGTTATCAACTCTAACTCCAGTACCACGAGAAACATCTTTGAATCTTCTATTATCAAACACACAAAGAATTATGACCTTGATATTGGTGATGGCCTATACAAATTGGATAACTGTTTTTGATGAAATTTGTAAACAATTCACCTTTTTGTCCACATAATAAGTTTATGATACGCTTGTTGTCTGTCTTGGACAATCGCATGTTTACCAAATGGCGTCCTAGCTATGTTTCTTCGCAGTATATCAACTGACTGTTATATTTCTCTCTTGTGTTTCCCCTGATGATGTAATTATTACACGAAAGTGCACTTAGGAACTTATCAGGTTTCATTCTCCCCGTGGACTCATAGGAATATACTTGATCACGCGCAAAAATGTGTGGAAGTCGAGAACATTATCTCGGAAAGCAAAGGTGGGTATGTTTGAAGGAATAGTGATTCCAACAATGTTGTATGGTTGCGAGGAGTGGGCTATGGATAGAGTTGTGCGCAGGGGGGTTGATGTGCTGGAAATGAGATGTTTAAGGACAATTTGTGGTGTGAGGTGGTTTGATCGAGTAAGTAATAATAGGGTAAGAGAGATGTGTGGTAAAAAAAAGAGTGTGGTTGAGAGAGCAGAAGAGGGTGTTTTGAAATGGTTTGGTCACATGGAGAGAATGAGCGAGGAAAGATTGACCAAGAGGATATATGTGTCGGAGGTGGAGGGAACGAGAAGTGGGAGATCAAATTGGATGTGGAAAGATGGAGTGAAAAAGATTTTTGAGTGATCAGGGCCTGAACATGCAGGAGGGTGAAAGGCGTGCAGGGAATAGAGTGAATTGGTTCGATGTGGTATACCGGGGTCAACGTGCTGTCAATATATATATATATATATATATATATATATATATATATATATATATATATATATATATATATATATATATATATATATATATATATATCCCTGGGGATAGGGGATTAAGAATACTTCCCACGTATTCCCTGCGTGTCGTAGAAGGCGACTAAAAGGGGAGGGATCGGGGGGCTGGAAATCCTCCCCTCTTGTTTTTTTTTAATTTTCCAAAAGAAGGAACAGAGGGGGCCAGGTGAGGATATTCCAAAAAGGTCCCAGTCCTTTGTTCTTAACGCTACCTCGCTAACGCGGGAAATGGCAAATAGTTTAAAAGAAAAAGAAATATATATATATATATATATATATATATATATATATATATATATATATATATATATATATATATATATATATATATATATATATATGCATTTGCCAATTCCCTTGTTAGCAAGAGACTTTTGGGTGTAAAGGTGCAACTGGAAAGATGTCTCATCATTATCATGTGGAGGCGAGGATGAAAATTTGGGAGAATGGGAGAATGTTGGGGTGAAGACAGTGGTGAGAGTAAGTGAGCTTAGTAAGGAGACTTGTGTGAGGAAGTACAGGGAGAGACTGAGTGCAAAATGGAAAAAGGTGAATGCAAAGGACGTAAGGGGAGTGAGGGAGGAATGGGATATATATAGAGAAGCAGTGATAGCTTGCACAAAAGATGCTTGTGGCATGAGAAACGTGGGAGGTGGGAAGATTAGAAAGGGTAGTGAGTGGTGGGATGAAGAAAGAAGTAAGAGTACTAGTGAGGAGAGAGAGGCATTTGAACAATTTGTGAAGGAAATAGTGCAAATGACTGGGAGATGTATAAAAAAAAGAGACAGAAGTCAAGAGAAAGGTGCAAGAGGTGAAAAAGAGGGTACGTGAGAGTTGGGTGAGAGAGTATCAATAGATTTTACGAAGAATAGAAAGATATTTTGGAAGGAGGTAGATAAAGTGCGTAAGACAAGAAAACAAATGGGAACATAGATGAATGGGGCTAATAGGGAGGTAATAACAAGTAATGGTGATGTGAGAAGGAAATAGAGTGAGAATTTTGAAGGTTTGTTGAATGTGTTAGATAATAGAGTGGCAGATATAGGGTGTTTTGGTCGAGGTGGTGTGCGAAGTGAGAGGGTAAGGGAGAATGGTTCGGTAAACAGAGAAGAGGTAGTGAAACCCTTGCGGAAGATGAAAGCCGGCAAGGCAGCGGGTTTAGATGGTATTGCAGTGGAATTTATTAAAAAAGTGGGTACCTGTGTTATTGACTGGTTGGTGCGGATATTCAACGTATGTATGGCTTATGGTGAAGTACCTGAGGATTGGCGGAATGCTTGCATTGTGCCATTGTACAAAGGCAAATGGGATAAAGGTGAGTGTTCAAATTACAGAGGTACAAGTTTGTTGAGTATTCCTGGGGAATTATATGGGAGGGTATTGATTGAGAGGGTGAAGTCATGTACAGAGCATCAGATTTGGGAAGAGCAGTGTGGTTTCAGAAGTGGTAGAGGATCTGTGGATCAGGTGTTTACTTTGAAAAAAATGTATGTGAGAAATACTTAGAAAAACAGATGGACTTCTATATAGCATTTATGGATCTGGAGTTGAGAGAGATGCTCTGTGGAAGGTATTAATAGTATATGGTGTAGGAAGTAAGCTGCTAGAAGCAGTGAAAAGTTTTTATCAAGGATGTAAGGTATGTGTACGTGTAGGAAGAGAGGAAAGTGTTGGTTCCCATTGAATGACGGTTTGTTGTATGGGTGCGTGATGCCTCCATGGTTGTTGAATTTCTTTATGGATGGGGTTGTTAGGAAGGTGAACGCAAGTGTTTTAAAGAGACGGGTAAGTATGCAGTGTGTTGTGGATGAGAGGGCTTGGGAAGTGAGTCAGTTGTTGTTCACTAATGATACCCCGCTGGTGGCTGATTCGAGTGAGAAATTGCAGAAGTTGGTGACTGAGTTTGGTAAAGTGTGTGAAAGAAGAAACTGAGAGTAAATGTGAATAAGAGCAAGGTTATTAGGTTCAGTAGGGTTGAGAGACAAGTCAATCGGGAGGTAAGTTTGAATGGAGAAAAACTGGAGGAAGTGAAGTGTTTTAGATACCTGAGAATGGATTTGGCATCGGTGGAACCATGGAAGCTAAAGTAAGTCATAGGGTGGGGGAGGGGCGAAAGTTCTGGAAGCGTGTGTGGAAGGCGAGAACATTATCTCGGAAAGCAAAAATGGGTATGTTTGAAGGAATAGTGGTTCCAACAATGTTATGCGGTTGCGAGGCGTGGGCTATAGATAGGGTAGTGCGGAGGCTGATGGGTGTGTTGGCAATGAGATGTTTGAGGACAATATGTGGTGTGATGTGGTTTGATCGAGTAAGTAATGAAAGGGTAAGAGAGATGTGTGGTAATAAAAAGAGTGTGGTTGAGAAAGCAGAAGAGGGTGTCTTGAAATGGTTTGGTCACATAGAGAGAATGAGTGAGGAAAGATTGACAAAGAGGATATAGGTGTCAGAGGTGGAGGGAACAAGAAGTGGGAGACCAAATTGGAGGTGGAAGGATGGAGCAAAAAACATTTTGAGCGACCGGGGCCTGAACATGCAGGAGGGTGAAAGACGTGCAAGGAATAGAGTTAATTGGAACGATGTGGTATACCGGGGTCAACGTGCTGTCAATGGATTGAAGCAGAGCATGTGAAGCGTCTGGGGTAAACCATGGAAAGTTTCGTGAGGCCTGGATGTGGAAAGGCAGCTGTGGTTTCGGTGCATTATACATGACAGCTAGAGACTGAGTGTGAACGAATGTGGCCCTTGTTGTCTTTCCTGACACTACCTCGCGCGCGTGCGGGGGTAGGGGGTTTAATTTCATGTGCGGCGGGATGGCGACGGGATTGACCACCACCTGACCCTGGCTTTGATCACCCCTTGACCCTAACTTTGATCACCTACTGACCCTAGCTTTGATCACCCCCTGACCCTGACTTTGATCACCTCCGACCCTGGCTTTGATCACCCCCCTGACCCTGGCTGGAACTCCACCGATTATCCCCATGACCTTCACACCTGGACGATGACCCTGGCACTAACCTGAGCACCTCCCGGAGGGGTCAGGGTCAGGAGATCGTTGTGAGTGTTCGTGCTGGCTGGTCGTTACCGCCTTGTGGGGGGGGTGTCCGTCCTCACAGTGTGTGGTGTTTGGGCAGGTGCTGAACCTGCTCTAACGATGCTCCGCAAGACAGAGAAATGTTTATGAGTTGTTGGGTTAGTTGCTCCATTGTCTGGTGTCCTGCACCCAGTGAGGTATCCTTCCAAACTTCAGGAGACAATAAACGCTGGGTTATATCGTGCTCTGTCCTGCCGTGGGCCAACCTCACCCACTCTCGTGCGTCTTTGTAAGGCTGTGTCCAGAACGGACGCACACGAGGAACCGACATCCACGAAGTGACCCACCATCCTCACCCTCCAGGAATATTCCGTTCCACTAACACTAAACAAATCTCGCCACACTTCATCCTATATTTCCTCCTAACTCAGATATTCTCTAGTGATTTTATATATTTTCTAAAGTACTCGTAAAAACCTCAATAGTAACACGAGATTACATAGAAGCCGTGTTTTTTGCTTTCATCGTTTATGAACACTGTGATGACTGAATATCTCCCAGGGTCACCGTTGAGTCTACAGTCAGGTGGTGTGAAGTGAATATTGATCACAAGCTCGTAAACAACAGGAGGAAGATTGTTATATGACCCCAACCCAGTGGCACGCTATCGTAATTCCAATTTGCAATATATCACAGTGCGTTTCTATCTATCAATCTTTCTATATTTTCCATCCTTTATCGATCTATCTCCTATCTATTTACTTATCTATCTACCTATCTATCTATCTATCTATCTAAGTATCTTTATCGTCTACCTCTATCTATCTATGTATCTTTTATCCATCTGATTACCTATTCATATATCTGTTTGTCTGTCTATGTATCTATCTAAAGTTTATCATATCTTACCTAGTAATAGCAAATGGTACAGGTGTGTTGATGATATTCTTTGTGGCTCATTGATAGAAATGAAAATCTATTTTCCATTTGAATTATTTGTTAGGCTCAATAAAGCTCACATTTGTAACCGAGACAGGCAATACAGTGGTATTCTTAGACTGTCGTATTCATACCTGCAATAAGCATACATCATCCACCTACAGTTGTCTGTTCATACATTCACTACTACTCCGCTCGTCACAATGAAGTGAAACTTTGTGTTTTCATCAACGTCTCTCAGAGCATTTGGTAGATGTAATCCAGACTTCATGAATCATGAGTTTCTATGAGTTTGGCTATAAATCACAAATGACAATATCCCAAAGATTTCCTTGCTTCAACTTGTGATTTTGCGAGAAAGTCTTTTTTCAATGTTCAACTTAGAGAACCATTTGTGAACTTGAATATGTTATTATTACTCTGTTGTGAGATCTTGCTTAATGCTACAGTTTTGTAAAAAGTTTATGATATTACTGTTTCCCTAGGAAATGATAATTACGGTTAGGGAAAAGTCTTATCAGAAATCATACAACTTTCTAGAAGGTTGTATGGTCAATATCTCCTGTGGAGACTATGATCAGCTTTACATTGGTCAAACTGGTATGTATAAACAACATAGAATCAATAAGGTGTGGTCAAGCATCCAGTCCACATATTGTTCACCTTAAAGACTTTATTCATCAAACTGCCTGGAGTGGTGTTAAGGTTATCCCATACAATAACTCAGTAATGTACATAATATTGTTGAATCGTCTCTCATCAAACATAGTAGAGATATCACTATGAGTCAAAATGTTGGTTTAGATGAATTAGACATCTTTATATGTGAACAAAAATTTGAGATATGTATCCGAGAACATAGGTTGACCTGAGTTTATAGCCTGAGAGAGGTGAAGTGGTCGAGGTTGACCTGTACCATAATCCTTTCACCTGTTTCCTAATTCATCCACCTGCCCCGCCTAGTGGCGGCTGGTGTATTATATTCTGGTTCTGTACTCAGACCTGGCGATGTAATTGTACGAAAGCGTTGACACCGGATTATCCGCTTCCTTTTGGTTTTACCTGCATCCTATGTACGTATACTCGCTACTTGTGTACTTTTTGCATATATATATATATATATATATATATATATATATATATATATATATATATATATATATATATATATATATATATATATATATATATTCCTATGAGTCCACGGGGAAAATGAAACACGATAAGTTCCCAAGTACACTTTCGTGTAATAGTCACATCATCAGAAGAGACACAAGAGAGAATTATAACAGTCAGTTGATATACATCGAAGAGAGGAAGCTAGGACGCCATTTGGTAAACATGTGATTGTCCAAAACATACAACGAGCGTTCATAAACTTATCATTTTACAAATTTTAGCAACAATAAAGTTATCTAATTTGTATAGACCATCACCAATATTAAGATTATAATTCTTTGTGTATTCGATAATAGAAGATTCAATGATATTTCTCTTGGTAATAGAGTTAGAGTTAATAACTGAGATGGCGTTACTCCAGTCAATACAATGATCATAGTTTTTAACGTGATTAAACAAGGCATTTGATTCTTGTCCCGTTCTTATACTATATTCATGTTGCCTAAGTCTAACAGAAAGATCCTTACCAGTCTGACCAACATAAAATTTATCAGTTTCCACAAGGCACTTTATAGATGCATCTAAGAGAATTTTCTGGTGAATTCCTGATTAAGATATTCTTTATAGTATTATTGTTGCTAAAGGCAACATTTTCGTTAAAGGATTTAAGCAACATGGGAAGCAAAGTGAAATTATTATTAAATGGGAGAACTAAAAGATTCTTGGTGTCAATGGAAGGTTTGGGCTCAACTCTATAAAATGATTTCTTTGCTAACTTAAGGGATTCATCAATGAAAGATCTAGGGTACTTTAATTTAGAGCCAATAGAATATATCTTCTCAAACTCATCAATAATAAACTCTGGACTACAAATACGTAATGCCCTAAGGAACATAGATTAACATGATGATAATTTAACTCTGTCATATTGAGATGAGTAATAATGGATATATGAGCATGCATTGGTGGGTTGTCTGTATATGCTAAACTTAAACTTGTTTCCTTGTCTATGGATCATGCAATCTAAAAATGGTAACATACCATTATTTTCATTTTCTACAGTAAATTTGATGGAAGGCACTAAATTGTGAAGTAAGGGGAGAAATATTTGTAAATTCTCATTTGTTGGCCAAACACAAAGAACATCATCTACATACCTATACCAAATTGCATTAGAAGGTAAGATATCCTTTAGTAATTTCTTTCAAAAATTTTCCATATAAAGATTACTTAGTACAGGTGAAAGAGGGGTACCCATTGCCATACCAAATTTTTGAGCATGATAATCTCCATTAAATAGAAATACACAGTCTTTTATATACACTTTTATCAGTTCATTGAAATTAGACTTTGAAACAGGTAAATGAATATCATCCAAGACATCAAATTAATATTCTAAAAGGTCATCAACTGGAACTTTAGTGAAAAGTGAGGAAACATCAAAGCTAACTAGTTTGGAATCAAAATTAACATTGATATTGTTTAGCTTGTTGACTAAATCTACATTGTTCATGGTATCAGAATTTGATATCTTACCCACTAAAGGGCTTAATAAAGAAACTAACCATTTTGACAATTCATATGTGATGGAGCATACTGAACTCACTATAGGTCTTGCTGGAAAAATCTGTTTATGTGTTTTGATAAGTCCATACATATATGGCAATGAAGGGGATAGGGATGACAAACTTTTGATAAGAGAAATGATACCTTTCAACAACTACTTCATTTCTTTATTGAAATGAGAATTAACTGCTTCTAAGCAAGTTTAAGTTTAGCATATACAGAAAATCCACCAATATATGCTCATATATCCATTATTACTCATCTCAACATGACAGAGTTAAATTATCATCATTTCAATCTATGTTCCTTAGGGCATTACTTATTTTCAGTCCAGAGTTTATTGATGATGAATTTGAGAAGATATATTCTATTGGCTCTAAGTTAAAGTACCCTAGATCTTTCATTGATAAATCCCTTAAGTTAGCAAGGAAATCATTTTATAGAGTTGAGCCCAAACCTCCCATTGACACCAAGAATCTTTTAGTTTTCCCGTTTAATGATGATTTCACTTTGCTTCCCATGTTGCTTAAATTCTTTAATGTAAATGTTGTCTTTAGCAACAATAATACTATAAAGAATATCTTAATCAGGAATTCACCAGAAAATTCTCTTGGATGCATCTATAAAGTGCCTTGTGGAAACTGTGATGAATCTTATGTTGGTCAGACTGGTAAGGATCTTTCAGTTAAACGTAAGCAATATAAATATAGTATAAGAATAGGACAAGAATCAAATGCCTTGTTTAATCACGTTAAAAACTATGATCATTGTATTGACTGAAGTAACGCCATCTCAGTTATTAACTCTAACTCTATTACCAAGAGAAATATAATTGAATCTTCTATCATTAAATACACAAAGAATTATAATCTTAATATTAGTGATGGCCTATACAAATTAGATAACTTTATTGTTGCTAAAATTTGTAAAATGATAAGTTTATGAACGCTCGTGGTATATGTTTTGGACAATCACATGTTTACCAAATGGCGTCCTAGCTTCGTCTCTTCGATGTATATCAACTGACTGTTATAATTCTCTCTTGTGTCTCCCCTGATGATGTGATTATTACATGAAAGTGCACTTGGGAACTTATCGTGTTTCATTTTCCCCGTGGACTCATAGGAATGAATATCTTGATCACACGCAAAATTGTGATCCTTTCCAATATATATATATATATATATATATAAAGTACAAACATTCAACAGCCAGGATCGAACCTGGGACCCCTGTGCAAGAGGCAGGAATACTAACCGCTAGGCTATGAGCTTGGCTAGTAGGAAACAACTATTCGAACACTAAGTACTCGAATACCCTTAGTCTCACATTGGTGAGCAACGGGGTCTATACCAGTTATTTCCCAACAGGCGCACATAGCCAGCTGATAGCATTTTACCAAGCCTAACTGTACAACGCGGAGGTATATGAATACGAATAAAGTGCATATGAACGCGCACCTTCATAGAACATACAAACCTCCAACAGCCAGGATCGAACCCGGGACCCCTGTGCAAGAGGCAGGACTACTAACCGCTAGGCTATGGGCCTGGCTAAAAGGAAACAACTATTTGAATACTAAGTACTCGAATACCCTTCGTCTCACATACAGAGTTAGGTTCGGTAAAATGCTATCTGCTGGCTAAGTGCGCCTGGTCGGAAATAACCAGTATAGACCCCGTTGCTCACCACTTGTATTTCTCATACATTTTTCAAAGCAAACACCTGATCCACACATCCCCTACCACTTCTGAAACCACACCGCTCTTCCCCAATCTGATGCTCTGTACATGCCTTCACCCTCTCAATCAATACCCTCCCATTCAATTTCCCAGGAATACTCAAGAAACTTATACCACTACGCCGATGTTCCCATTTGTTCTCTTGTCTTAAGCACTTTATTTACCTCCTTCCAAAACGTCTTTTTATTCTCCGTAAATTTAATGATTCTCTCTCAACCCAACTCTCATTCGCCGTCTATTTCACCTCTTGCACCTTTCTCTTGACCTCCTGCCTCTTTCTCTTATACATCTCCCAGTCATGTGCACTATTTCCCTGCAAATATCGCCCAAATGCCTTTCTCTTCTCTTTCACTAATAATCTTACTTCATCCCACCACTCACTACCCTTTCTAATCTGCCCACCTCCCACGCTTCTCATGCCACAAGCATCTTTTGCGCAAGCCATCACTGCTTCCATAAATTCATCCCATCCCTCCCCAACTCCACTTACATCCTTTGCTCTCACCTTTTTCCATTCTGCACTAAGTCTTTACTGGTACTTCTTCACACAAGTCTCTTTCCAAAGCTCACTTACTCTCACCACTCAATCAACCTTAACATTCTCTCTTCTTCTCTGAAAACCTCTACAAATCTTCACCTTCGCCTCCAAAAGAGAATGATCAGACATCCCTCCAGTTGCACCTCTCAGCACATTAACATCCAAAAGAGTCTCTTTCACGCGCCTATCAGTTAACACGTAATCTAAAAACGCTCTCTAGCCATCTCTCCTACTTACATATGTATACTTACGTATATCTCTCTTTTTAAACCAGGTATTCCCAATCACCAGTCCTTTTTCAGCAAACAAATCTACAAGCTCTTCAACACTTCCTTTTACAACACTGAACACCCCATGTACACCAATTATTTCCTCAACTGCCACATTACTCACCTTTGCATTCAAATCACCCATCACTATAACCTGGTCTCGTGCATCAAAACTACTAACACACTCAACAGCTGCTCCTAAAACACTTGCCTCTCATGATCTTTCTTCTCATGCCCAAGTGCATAGGCACCAATAATCACCCATCTGTCTCCATCGACTTTCAGTTTTACCTATATCAATCTAGAGTTTACTTCCCTACACTCTATCACATACTCCCACAATTCCTGATTCAGGAGTAGTCCTACTCCTTCCCTTGCTCTTGTCCTCTCATCAACCCCTGACTTTACTCCCAAAACATTCACAAATCACTCTTCCCCTTTACCCCTGAGCTTCGTTTCACTCAGAACCAAAACATCCAGGTTCCTTTCCTCAAACATACTACCTATCTCCCTTTTTTTCTCATCTTGGTTACATTCACACACATTTGGACACCCCAATCTGAGCCTTCGAGGAGGATGACGCCCTGGATAAAAACTCACTTCTTTGAAGAGCTTTCTTCCCACACCATACATTCTTAAGCCTTTCCAGAAGTCATCTCTATTAACCCTATCATATGCCTTTCCCAGACCTATAACTGCCTCATACACATTCATTTGTTTCCCTAAGTATTTCTCACACACATTCTTTAAGGGAAACACCTGATCCACACATCCTCTACCACTTCTGAAATAACACTCTTCCTCCCTAATCTTATGCTGTGTACATGCCTTCGCCATGTCAATCAATACACTCCCATATAATTTCCTATGAATACTCAACCCTAAGTTTACCGCCAACCCTCAGGCACTTCACAATGATCCATACATACATGTGATATTTTATTCAACCCACCAGCAAGTCACTCCCTTTCTTAGGAAATCTAACTGCAATACCATCTACTCCAGCTACCTTGCGACATTATATCTTAGGTAAGGCTTTTACAGCCTATTCCCCTAACTAAACTGCTCTCCATTGCTGTCACACTTCGCATACCACCTCGTCCCAAGTACCCTACATCTGCCACTCTATCATCAAACACATTCAACAGCACTTTCTAATACACGCTCCATCTCCTCACTTCATCACTATCTGTTGCCACTTATCCCTTCACCGATGTTTCCATTTGTTTCTTTTTATTCTTCCTAGGCTTCCTTTTCTATCTAAAGTTTATTTATAGACTGTCACCCAAACTCTTAGTTGTTCTGTTTTTGTGCCTAGCATCTTCGTCTTGACCTCTCATATGTCTCACAATCATTTGCGCTCCTTCTCTGTAAGTATCGCCCTAACACCTCTCTTTTATCTTCACCAGCAAACTTATTTCATCCAACCACTCTCTATTCTATCTAATCTATCCACCTCCCTCCTCTCGTATGCCACGTGCATCTCTCGTACATGGCTTCTCTGCTTCTCTAAATACCTCCCATACCTCACCCACTCCCCTCACATCAATTACTCTTACCTCTTGCCATTCTACGCTCAATCTATCCTGGTATTTTTTCACACGTCTCTTTTCCAAGCTCACTTATTCTTACCACTCTCCACTCACCAAAAACTTCTAGAAATCTTTGCCTATTTGCCTCCACAAGGAAGTGATCTGACGTCCCACCAGCTGCCCATCTCAGTACATTCACATTCAGAAGACTCTCTTTTACTCACCTATCAATGCGGATGTAATCCAATAATGCCTGTCGAGTATCTTTCCTAATAACCAGTCCTTTTTCAGCAAACAATTCCTCAAACTGTTCACCATTTCCATTTACTGTAATGAAGACCCCTGGCCCTCTAATCATACCTTCAACTACCTTATTACTCACCTTTGAATCTAAATCGCACATGACTAACATCAGGTCTCTCGCATCAAAACTTCTGACACACTCACACATCTGTTCTTAAAACAATAGTGTTTCATAATCTGTCTTCTCATGGCCAGGTGCATAAGAACTATCACCCATCTCTTGTCAACTACTTTCATTTTTACCCATATCAATCTTCAGCTTACTTCCTTACACTTTGACGCACTCTAAGATCTCCTGCTTCAGGAGCAGTGCTACTCCTTCCTTAGCTTTTGTTCTCTTATGAACCCCTGATTTTGCTCCAAAGATATGTCATAGCATTATTATCCGTTACCCTTGAGCTTAGTAGTTATCGCAGTAATAGTTGTAGTAGTAATAGTATGGTAGTGGTAGCAGTGGTAGTAGGAGTAGCAGTGGTAGTGGTAGTAGTAGTGATAGTAGGGCCAGTAGTAGTAGTAGTGGTAGTAGTAGTAGTGGTAGTGATAGTAGGGCCAGCAGTAGTAGAAGTAGTAGTAATAGTAGTAGTAGTGATAGTAGTAGTAGTAGTAGTAGTAGTAGTAGTAGTAGTAGTAGTAGTAGTAGTAGTAGTAGTAGCAGCGGTTGTAGTGATAGTAGCATCAACAGTAGCAGCAGGCATCAAACCTTTTGGGAGAAGATGAGATAAAGAGAGACGTGGTTAAGGCTAACCCTACCTGGCCTCTGCCTCCCTTGTAGGTTTTCCTCTGGTGGGAAGACATTACCTGAGGCTCACCTCTGACAAGCCGAAGATTATCTGCATGATGGCCCGCGGACATCAAAGCCGCGTGTGAAATGAAATATGAATCTCTATTAACTTTTACGCACGATCGGGCTTGATGCACTGTCTCATTTTTTTGGGGCGAAATCTGCGAATATATCAGGATTATGACATAGATATACAGTAAGCTCCTGCCCAGGGTCTGCGAAACTCACTGGCCACACACAAGCCTGGACACCACCGCCAACACAGCTCACAGGAGACGGTGAGGTGTTTCGTGGGAGGAGATGTGTTAGTCTTGTGAAGACCATGGTGCGAACCATCACCTAGACGGTACGAGCTTTCAGGACGATGGTACGAACCCTCAGCACAACGGAACGACCCTTCAGGACGATGGTACGAGCCTTAAGCACGAAGGAACGACCCTTCAGGACGATGGTACGAGCCTTAAGCACGAAGGAACGACCCTTCAGGACGATGGTACGAGCCTTAAGCACGAAGGAACGACCCTTCAGGATGATGGTACGAGCCTTAAGCACGAAGGAACGACCCTTCAGGATGATGGTACGAGCCTTAAGCACGAAGGAACGACCCTTCAGGATGATGGTACGAGCCTTAAGCACGAAGGAACGACCCTTCAGGACGATGGTACGAGCCTTAAGCACGAAGGAACGACCCTTCAGGACGATGGTACGAGCCTTAAGCACGAAGGAACGACCCTTCAGGACGATGGTACGAGCCTTAAGCACGAAGGAACGACCCTTCAGGACGATGGTACGAGCCTTAAGCACGACGGGATGACCCTTCAGGACGATGGTACGAGCCTTAAGCACGACGGGACGACCCTTCAGGACGATGGTACGAACCCTAAGCACGAAGGAACGACCCTTCAGGACGATGGTACGAGCCTTAAGCACGAAGGAACGACCCTTCAGGACGATGGTACGAGCCTTAAGCACGAAGGAACGACCCTTCAGGACGATGGTACGAGCCTTAAGCACGACGATGTGACTCTTCATCACGATGATACAACCCTTGAGCACGACGTTATGACCCTTGAGCACGTCAATGTGACTCATGGGCACGATGGTACGACACTTGAGCACGACAACACGACCCATGACTACGATAGTGCGACCCTTGAGTACGACTATATGACCCATGAGCACTATGGCACGACCCTTGAGCACGGCAATATGACCCATGAGAACTATGGCGCAAGCCTTGAGAACGAAGATGTGACTCTTGATCACGATAATAAAACCCTGGAGCACGACGGTACGACCTTTAAGCACGACAATGTGACTCATGAGCACAATGGTATGACCCTTGAGCACGACACTATGACCCGTGAGCACGATGTCACGACCCCTGATCACGACAATGTGACAGATGACCACGATGATGCGACCCTTGAGCACGACAATATGACCCATGAGCACTATGGTCCGACCCTTGAGCACGACAATAGACCCATGAGCACGACAGTACGACCTTTGACTACGATGGTACGAACCGTGAGCACAACAATACGACCCATGAGCACATTAGCACGACTGTACGACCCTTGAACACGATAATATGTGCCATGAGCATGATGGTACGACCCTTGAGCACAACAATATGAACCGTGAGCATGATGGTACGACCCTTGAGTACGACAATATAACCCGTGAGCACGACGGTGCGACCCTTAGATATGATGGCCAGGTTAAAGGAATAAGGCACGTACCGTCGTGCTCAAGGCTCGTGCCATAGTTCTCATGGGTTCTATTGTGTTCAAGGGTCATATCATTGTGCTAATGGGTCATATTTTCGTGCTTATGTGTCATATTGTCGTGCTCAAGGGTCGTGCCATCGTGCTCGTGGGCCATAATGTGCTCAAGGGTCGTAACATCATGCTCACGGGTCATATTGTTATGCTCAAGGGTCCTTCCATCGTGCTCATGGGTCATATTGTCGTGTTCAAGAGTAGTGGCATCGTGTTCATGGGGCATATTGTTGTGCTCAAGAGTCGTACTATCTTGCTCATGGGTTATATTGTTCTGCTCACTGATCTTGCTATCGTGCTCATGGGTCATATTGTCGTGCTCACGAGTCGTGCCAACGTGTTCATTGGTCATGTTGTCGTGCTCAAGGGTCATACCATGGTGTTCAGGGGGGTCACATTATCGTTCTAAGGGTCGTGCCATCGTGCTCATAGGTGATGATACTGTGCTCAAGGGTTGTACCATCGTGCTTACTGGTCGTATTGCCGTGCTCAAGGGTCGTGCCATGGTGCTCATGGGTCATATTGTCGTGCTCAAGGGTCGTACCGTCGTGCTCAAGGGTCATATTATCGTACTTGTATAGTTAAAGATGAACACTTACGGTGAAGCATGAGTACAGGAGGGAACACAGTACTTAAACATTTGCCCTCCTAAAATACTGGACAATTCCTTTATTGTTAGTTACTGAAGACATTACCCTAGCGGAGTGTTGGCTGTGAGGGAGGAGGCAGGTGTTGGTGGTGAGGGAGAGGGCAGGTGTTGGTGATGAGGGAGGGGGTAGGTGTTGGTGATGAGGGAGGGGGCAGGTGTTGGTGATGAGGGAGGGGGCAGGTGTTGGTGATGAGGGAGGGGGCAGGTGTTGGTGATGAGGAAGGGGGCAGGTGTTGGTGATGAGGGAGGGGGTAGGTGTTGGTGATGAGGGAGGGGGCAGGTGTTGGTGATGAGGGAGGGGGCAGGTGTTGGTGATAGGGAGGGGGCAGGTGTTGGTGATGAGGAAGGGGGCAGGTGTTGGTGATGAGGAAGGGGGCAGGTGTTGGTGATGAGGAAGGGGGCAGGTGTTGGTGATGAGGGAGAGGGTAGGTGTTGGTAATGAGGGAGGGAGCAAGTGTTGGTTTTATGGTAGAGAGTAAGTTTTGTTCGTGAGGAGGAACAGGTATAGGTGTTGGAGGAGCAGTCATTGACGATGAGGAAGGGGCAGGTATTGGTAGTAAGGAAGGGGCAGGTATTGGTAGTGAGGAAAGGGCAGGTATTGGTAGTAAGGAAGGGGCAGGTATTGGTAGTAAGGAAGGGGCAGGTATTGGTAATGAGGAAGGGGCAGGTATTGGTAGTGAGGAAGGGGCAGGTATTGGTAGTAAGGAAGGGGCAGGTATTGGTAGTGAGGAAGGGGCAGGTATTGGTAGAAAGGAAGGGGCAGGTATTGGTAGAAAGGAAGGGGCAGGTATTGGTAGAAAGGAAGGGGCAGGTATTGGCAGTAAGGAAGGGACAGGCATTGGTAGTAAGGAAGGGGCAGGCATTGGTAGTGAAGAAGGGAAAAGTATTGGTGGTGAGGAAGGGGCAAGTGTTAATAGGTGAGGGAAGGGCAGGTGTTGCTGGTGAGTACATAAGAGTACACGGGGAGGACATAGCAGGAGACCTGATGGTCCATAACGAGATTATCTTTACAATGAAGAGAAAAAGAATAGCAACAGAAACGGGATAGCAATGCGGACGATGTTCACCGACCCACCTGTCCGTCCGGCTGAACTGCCGGCAGGGAAAAGATGTAGAAAAAGTAATATCATGCGGTACTGTGCACAGATACTGACATGGAAATCTTATAGCAAAGTCTCGACTGAAAAAAAAAGTTCCCTTTTAGTTTGATGACATCCATTCTGTGGCTGGATTCTTTAAGAAAAGAGAATGAATAATGAGAAGATGATTGCCCTACTTTTAAGATACGTTAAGTAAAGTATTTGTTTTGTCTCGACTTAGTCTATACATTTTCTTCCTCGGGAGGTAAATTACTCCAATGCTCACGCTGCTGTTACATTATCCTTACATCTTCATACCATTATTGGTTGCTAGTGAGTCTCCGTCTAAAGTGAAGAAATTTTCGCATGACATATCGAAATTATTCAAGATTCTGACCATTTCTATCAGGTCACCTCGGAGCCTGTACTTTTCTAGAGAATAATATTAAGTCTTCAATTCTTTCCTCATAAGACGTATTTCTGAGTGAGGGAGTTAGTCTGGTTTCTCTTGTTTGAATTCACTCTAGTTTCTTTCTACCTTTCACCAGTTTTGGTAACCAGAGCTTTAACACCTTACTCTGACTGAGATCAAACCAAGGCACTGTACTGGGTGAGTGTCGTATCCTCTGTTTTGTAGTTTATATTTCTAGATACAAAACCTAACATCCTAATGTATGCAGCCGGGTATTGTTTGCTATATTTGATGTTACTGCTGATAATCTCCTCAGGAACTTTTCGTTTTTAACTTCATGTGAAGGTTTACCAAGCAGTCTGTAATCATAATTCCTATTTTTAGCATTAAGATGCGTAACTCTGCATCTGTCATGTCTCTGTCCACTCTACCAGTTATCTAAATCCTTCTGAATCTTCAGGTAGTCTTCATTTACGTTGGCTGTGTTTTCCATTTTCATTTCAAATTGTTCGCCATTTCCCGTGTTTGTGAATAATGAATAAGAACGGACGAAGGAAATTTTTCATTTGCTCACGTCCACTATCAAGCTGTCTTGTGAAATGCATCGAAACCACAGATGGACCCCACATGCATTTCCATGGTTTCCCCGGCTGCTTCGTATGTCCCCTTTCAGTCCATTGACGAAAGCACATTTCTCCCTTGAGTCCAACATCGCTCCAATTTACTTTATCCCTTGCACGTCTTTCACCTTCCTACATGTTCAGGCCTCAACCACTCAAAATATTTTTCATTCCATTCTTCCATCTCCAGTGTGGTCTTCTCTTTTTCTTTTTTCCTCTCCTCCTCTGACATACATCCTCTTTGTCAACCTCTCGTCACTCATTTTCTCACAAG
Organism: Panulirus ornatus; assembly: GCF_036320965.1. Taxonomy (NCBI): domain Eukaryota; kingdom Metazoa; phylum Arthropoda; class Malacostraca; order Decapoda; family Palinuridae; genus Panulirus; species Panulirus ornatus. The sequence goes on from NC_092257.1 coordinate 8,097,210, forward strand.
TCCAAATCTTGTTTCGTCGACCAATTTCGAGATTCGACTGATGAATCCTGTCTAATTCATTTGCGTATATGATGAAAAGTATGGGTCCCAGGAATGAGACTTGTGGAACCCCACAAGACACGCGATGACGATAGATGCTTCCCTATTCAGTCCTACTCTCTGTCTCCGCTGAGAAAGCCAATCTGCTATCCGCAAACAGATCTGATCTCTTATGCCGTAAACTTTAATTTCATTCAGCAATCTTAAAAGTGGGACTTTATCTAATGCTTAATGTGTTAGGCTGAACACACAGCAGAGGTGGCTGGGGTGGAGTACTATAACCCTTCCAAATCTCTTTCTTTCCAAATTGCGATTTGATCGCTCCTGCTTTGATGCATTTCGCATCAGGGACAGTGAGTACCGGGCCATGGAACTCTTTCCTTCTCCAGAAACCTACTCTGCTTCCATTTCTGCTCGGAATCATTGCAAAGTAATTTTTCAAAGGGCCAAACGCAATTTTATATAAAAAAGAATGTGTGCCGACTTGACTTCTACTGACAAATGCTTTTGGTCCTTGACCAAAAATATATCCAAAAACTTCTGTAATTCAACTTCTCCTCTTTTCCGAACTCAGCAATTTACTGCTAACTTCCCAACTGATAAAACTGCTCTTGTTTGGCACTTTGTGACTGATTCAGATTCTAATTCTTCTCACTTATGTTTTCCCTCTGAACCTATGTCGTCTGTATTCTCCTCGTGCAGGGTCTTCCCAGTACTCCCCAAATTTAAGTGGACAAGGCACATGGCATACTTCCTCGTGCTCTAAGAGTGTGTGCCGATGAGCTTGCACCAATCCTTACTCGCCTATTTTGCCTCTGTCTGAAAACCCGGACGCTGTAGCTCCTCCAAAAAATCACCTCATTCCTCTCACTTCTGCCGTCTTCATTCTTTGACACTCTCATTAATTATTTTCCTTATTCCAAGAAACCATGCTGATGGTCGGGTAATGATATATCTTCTTTAGAGATTTAAGATTATATCTGTAGTTATTGTTTCTAACACTCGATCTGCAGCACAAGTGGGAATTATGGGGCTGCTAGTTTCAAGCCTCACCTCCTGTCATCGTCTTCGAAAACTGGTGTTACGTCAGCTAACTTCTAGTTGTCAAGGACTTTTCTTTCCTGCAATGATCTGTTGAATGTCACGGTGGCAGGAAAGGCTAAATGCTGGCTAGATTCTGGACCATATGATTCGTATAGATTTAGTTGTCTGTATGTTTAATTGGCATTCAATATATCTAATGTCTGACTTATCATTTTCGTGGACCAGAGATACTTCTTACGTTTGCGGTATAGAGATGAATTTACGATGGTGGTCACCAGGTCGAAATACCTGTTAAGAAGGAGAGCCATTGCTTTATTGTCACTTGTAAGTATGCCACTCTCATTTGATATTGGGACGATATTGCATCCATGACTGTTTTTCTTGTTTCTAAAGTCTTTAGATAATTCTTTACGGCTCTCTCTCATACAGAAAGAAATTCTTTTTCAGAATTTATCTCACTGGCTCGGGCTTTCGTCCGACACTCTCTTTGTAATCTGACGTACATTTCATGGTCATGATCTATGCCACTTGACTTAGATACCCTGTAAGCCATCCTCTTACGTTTAATTAAGTCATATATTTGCGAGGGAGGGGCGGATGTTAGTTGTGAGGAAGGGAGAGGTGTTGGTGGTGAGGAAGGGGCTGCTTTTGGTGGTGAGGGAGGGTACAGGTGTTGGACTAAAGGAAGGGCGAGGTGTTGGTGGTGAGTGAGGGACATTATTTGGTAATGAGTGAGGGGCAGGTGTTAGTGGTGAGTAAAGGTTTGGGGTTTGTGGTGAGGACAGCACAAATTTTGGTTTAGAAGTAAGGGCAGGTTTGGGAGGGAAGGTGTTGGTTGTGTTGTATATATATATATATATATATATATATATATATATATATATATATATATATATATATATATATATATATATATATATATATATTCCTATGATTCCACGGGGAAAATGAAACACGATAAGTTCCCAAGTGCACTTTCGTGTAATAATCACATCATCAGAAGAGACACAAGAGAGAAATATAACAGTCAGTTGATATACATCGAAGAGACGAAGCTAGGACGCCATTTGGTAAACATGCGATTGTCCAAGACAGACAACGAGCGTTCATAAACTTATCATTTTACAAATTTTATCAACAATAAAGTGATCTAATTTGTATCGACCATCACTAATATTGAGATTATGATTCTTTGTGTATCTAATAATAGAAAATTCAATGATATTTCTTGTGGTAGTAGAGTTAGAGTTAATAACTGAGATGGCATTACACCAGTCAATACAATGATCATAGTTTTTAACATGATTAAACATGGCATTTGATTCTTGTCCCGTTCTTATACGATATTTATGTTGCTTCAAGTCTAACAGAAAGATCCTTACCAGTCTGTCCAACATAAAACTTATCACAATTTCTACATGGCACTTTATAGATGCATCCAGGAAAATTTTCTGGTGAATTCCTGATTAAGATATTCTTTACAGTATTATTGTTGCTGAAGGCAACACTTGCATTAAAGGATTTAAGCAACATGGGAAGTAAAGTAAAATTATTATCAAATGGAAGAACTAGAAGATTCTTGATGTCTTTGAGAGGTTTGGGCTCAACTCTATAGAATGATTTCTTTGCTAACTTAAGGGATTTATCAATGAAAGAGTTAGGGTACTTTAACTTAGATCCAATAGAATATAGCTTCTCAAACTCATCATCAATAAACTCTGGACTGCAAATATGTAATGCTCTAAAGAGTATAGATTGAAATGATGGTAATTTAACTCTGTCATGTTGAGATGAGTAATGATGGTTATATGAGCATAGACTGGTAGGTTTTCTGTATATGCTAAACTTATACAAACTTATATGAACATATATATATTTATATAAATCATAAAAAATACAAACCTCCAACAAGTTTACCTATGGGAAAGGAAGATTCGAAACCAGTCCTACCTCGCGACAGGCCGGTATGCTGCCAACTGGAGCACGAGACAACAAAAGTTTTCCATCTCAGACCAGTCAATGGTCCATGAGATGCCCCAATCACATCTCGGTTCCTGAGAGGTTAGGGAAATCCCTCGCCCACACGTATCATAGGCTGCATCAGATCAATCCTCCAACACTACAGCAAAGTGTATATACCTTTAACACGTACTGAAAACATGAAAAAGACGATAACGATTTATCTATAGCGAGGAGGATTCGAACCCAGCTCTACCGCGCGGTAGACCGGCATGGTATCCATTGGGCTACGAGGCAAGGGATCTAACAGAAGCTTTGGTCGAATCGTAGGTAATTCGAGAGAGAGAGAGAGAGAGAGAGAGAGAGAGAGAGAGAGAGAGAGAGAGAGAGAGAGAGAGAGAGAGAGAGAGAGATATGGTAGGCGAGAAGGCTTCTTTCTTCCCATTACTGGCAGCCGGCGAGGCAAGCGACTATGTAGGAAGGGTAGTATGAAAGAGGTATACTGCCATGGTAAGTTATAGCAAAGGATGAGTAGAAAACACAGTGTAATCTACCTAGCGCTGCTGGTACTCTGGGGTGGATATCCTATAAGCTTTAATAGCCAAGAAAAAAAGGGGTTGCAATATGTATATCATCTGTCGTTATTCTAGAACCTGTGCTTATACAGTAATAAACAATATCAGTAAAGTGTTTGTCCACCTATGATTTGGATGTAATGATAGCTATCATCTTTGCCTTGACAATTTATGGTGCTAATTCATTCTGTCGTCCTCTGATTCGAATGTTGAAAAATGCTTATACAAGCGTTTGCATTACATATTCTTACCCATGAATTCATGTGGCTAATTCTGGTCGTGAGGGAGAGGTGCGTGTGTGTTGTGATGGAAGGGCAGATATCTGGTTTAAGGAAAGGAAGGAACAGATATTGTCTTGAGTTATAATGTCGAAATTATTACCTTGAAAACTTCTGTTAGATCTCATTTTGCACACATTATTAGAGATGATGAGTCATATCTCTAAGTCTTCCTTTCTTCATGATGCTGCTATTCTCTGTACCGGTTCTACTATTTTCTTGTCTCTAATAGCTTTGATGACCAAAGCTGAAAAGCTTATCCTCAGATATCGGGTCTGACTAGAGCATTGTATGTTGTATTGTTCCTCATTTCATAGTTTTGGTATAAGACCCAACATTCAATTCGATGTTTCGTGTGTAGATAAGCATTGTTGTGAGCATTTTAGGTTATTACTGGTTACTACTCGAAGTTCTTTTTCTTCTGGTGCCGCTGTTAATGATTCATCATTCTATATTCGTATTTAACATTTTAATCATCAAAAGGACTTAGCTTTCCTTTGTTTAGATAGTCCATCTGCCATGTGTCTGACCATTGCATCAATTTGTCCAAATTTCCTTCAGCAATTAGAAAGATTTCCTTTATTTGAACTTTATTTCCTCATTTTCTATCACGACGTATTTCAAAATCTAACTGTGCTTCGAGTCTCTAGATCACTGATGTGGATAATAAGATGTATGGGGCCTAGATGCGAGCCTTGTGGCACCCTCACCCGTCATGATGACCCATTCAGATGGTTCTCTGCTCAGCACAACTCCTTGTTTTCTGTCAGCTTGGCGGACGGTGACTCAGGCTGTTATTCGATTTTCGAAGTCGCGTGATTTAATCTTGCACACCTGTCTATTATCTGTTACTTTACTGAATTCTTTTTGGGAAGTCTACGTTCTTAACATCTGAAGATGTTTTTAAAACCTATTCTTGAATGATTGAGAAATTCTTTTTGATTCGTCGAGTGATAATCCCTTATCATGGAATCCAGGTTGGTCTCCAGTTATAAGGTTCGTCGTATGATAATCCCTTATCATGAATCAAGGATGTTCTCCAGTTATAAGGTTCGTCGTATGATAATCCCTTATCATGGAATCCAGGTTGGTCTCCAGTTATAAGGTTCAGCTGGTGTTACAGTCGGGAGCTTCCAGTCGTTAAGAACTTTTCCTCTCCTTGCAAGTGTGCAAACTTTCTAAGAGTTCCCACCGACTCGAAATACTCTTTAGATACGAAAGCCTCTGCTTCTTAAGTCCTTACTTTAAGTATCATATTTGTTAAATAGTGGTCCTGTGTTAGCTTTGTTGTATCTTTCTCTTATCTATTAGGAGAATTTGATATTTCTATCATTTTGGACATTTTTCTTTCAAGTTTATATTTACTAAGTATGATCTTATGTAGACGTTTCATGATCCTATAGTTGTCACTCTCGTATTTCTTTAGAATGTGTATAAAGCTTTCATATCTTTAGAAATCCAGACTGAATTTCCGTTCTGATAATCTAGTCCTCTTTTTTTCTGGCAATGTTCTCTCCCTCAAGAACCAGCTGTCTGGTGGTGAGGGAAGCGTAGGTGTTGGCATAGAGGTAGATGTCCCTTAGTGGTGAGGGAGGAGCAGGTGTTGGTGGATAAAAAGGGGCAGGTGTTGGTAGTGAGAGAGTCGGTGTTGGTGGGTAGAGGGGCAGGTATTGGTAAGGAGGAAGGAGCAGGTGTTAGTAGTGAGAGTGGGTCGGATATCAGTGATGAAGGAACAGCAGATGTTTGTGGTAAGGGGAGGACAGGTGTAGGAAGTGAACGACAGGTTTTGTTGGTGAGGAAGGGCAGGTATTTGTGGTAAGGGATGGGTAGGTATTGATGGTGAATGAGACGTAGGTGTTGGCGGTGAGGGAGGGGCAGGTATTGGTGGTCAGTGGGGGTACGTGTTATTGGTAAGGGAGAAACAGAATTTGGTGATGAAGAAAGACCAGGTTTAAGGTTGAAGGAAATGGTAGGTGATTGTGGTGAAGCGAGGGAAGGGGAAGCATAGGTGTTGTTGATGTGGAAGAGGCAGGTGTCAGGAGTGAATGAGGACATGTGGATGTGGTGAAAGAAGGGCAGGTGTTGATGGTGAGGAAGAATTCAGCTTTTAGTGATAAAGGAGGAGCAGATGGTAGAGATGAGGGGAAGCAGATGGTGGTAAGAGAAGGACAGGTGTTAGAGGTGAGGATGTTGGTAGTGAGGGAGGCCTTGTTGGTGGTGATAGAGGAGGTGATATTGGTGAGGAGGAAAATGAGGGACGATTGATATTAATTGTGACGATAGGTCAGATGTTGGTGAGTCGGGGTACGATGGTCCTGGTGAGGAAAAAGCTGATGGTGAGGTGAGAGAAGATGCTGAAGGTGTTGGCGGTGAGGGAGAGGTTAAGAGTGAAGGAAAAGATGTTTGTGGTGAGGGAGATGTTGGTAGTGATGAAGGCGAAGATATTTGTGGCGAGGGAGGTGGAAATGTTTATCATGAGTAGAGGTGTGTGTGTGTGTGTGTGTGTGTGTGTGTGTGTGTGTGTGTAATTCTGGGTGATGAGAAGTGATGGATGGTGGAGAATATCTAAAGTCAGTGTGTAGGAATGAGGTGGACCTGACAGCTTCTGTTTTGAGGAATGGTGCGGAACTGAGAGTCTCGATCGACGATGAGGCATAGGACGCACCTGGGTGTCTCATGGTGAGGAATGGATTGTGTCTAAGTTTCAACGGCTGAAGGATGAGACCGAGACAGACCTGAGATTCAGGTTCTGAGAATGAAATTCGGCCCAAGAGTTTCATGTGCTAAGTAAGTGTTGAGTAATAAGACTTAAGCTTTAGGTTCTAAGAAACAAAGAATCTCAACTGCTGACGTCTGCGCCTGATCTGTCCCAGGTGATGAGAGATGGAAGCTACCAAGAGTCTCCTGAGCAGATCTGAGTCTCAAATGATAAGAAATTCTCGAACCTGAGACTCAAAGGTTGAGGAATGGTGCTAACTGGACGGACTTGATGTAGAGAGTGCTGAGGCTGATGTACCTGAGTCTCAAATGTTGAGGAATGGGGGTCGAGCTAATGGTGTTCTGTACAGAAGAGCGATGCAGACCAGGGACCATTAAGTACTTAAGAAAGGTAAAGAGCCTGTAGTGTTGAGTGATGGAGGTTAATCCGAGTTTTGAATGTTGACGAGCCTGTGGTGTTGAGTAATGAAACGCACCTGAGTTTTGCAGTGTAGAAATACATTTTCACATATTCTCAGACAAGTGTTGAGCAGTGAGATGACATGAGAGTCTCGAGTTTTTCTAGCATTGCTGTGTACCTGAGAGGAGCTATACAGATCTGAGGATCTCAACTGATTAGTGGTGGAACATCCTTGAGCGTCTATAGCTTTGGGTAATGGCGGACCTAAGAGTGTTGAGGAGCGTCTTGGACCTAAGAGTCTCCAGTGTTGAGGTAGAGAGCAGATCTAAAGGTCTCAAGTGTTGAGAAATGGAACGAACGAGAGTCTTAAGTGTTGGTGACCTGAGAGTCTTGGGTCCTGAGGAATGGCACGAATCTGAGTCTTGAGGACTGGTACAAAACTGCATCTCTGGTGTGTGATAATGTGGCAGACCTGACAGTTTAGAGTCCTGAAGAAGAGTCTGACCTGAGTACCAGGTGTTCAGGACTAGGACGGACCTCAGAGTTTTTACTAGTGAGGAATGAGGAGGACCTGAGTCTTGTGTTGAGTAACGAGGCAGGTCTGAGTCTCTCGTGGGCGGACTTGGGATCCTGTAATGTCAAGGGATGAGACAGACCCGGGGGTCTAAAGTAATGAGGATTGGGTCGGAGCTGAGAGTATCCGACTCGTCATTATGGATGAGAGCTGAAGGGGAAATGAAAGCCAGTTTGTTGCAAAATATGGAATCTGCTAAGATTAGTGGGGCCATGGGAGGGGAGAGGCAGATGCAAGAGAGGTTATAGTGGCATAATTGCTGGAAAGGTTTAACAGATGGGATATGTTTGTAGAGACGATCACAGGGAGGGTATACTCGGAAATATATGCCATATATACCATGACGAGGCACTATGGGAGTAAAACAGATGGAATATACCGGCATGAATTGCTCTAGGAGTATACCACTGGAGTGGACACGATCGAAACGTTGTGGCATATACCAGGAGATCTGAGGACATGTAACAGGAGAGGTGTGTGGTAATGGAAAGGACGCAATACCAAGACGCAATGGGAATATATCAATCACTATATACCAAATTTCTCATCTTGGTACATATGCAAAAGCCAGAATATACCGCGACAAAATTCTTCAAGAATATAACAGGCGACGTATGTCATTATGATATACTGTGGGAGAATAAATAGTGGGTCGCCTAGAGTTATCTTCAACCACAAATCTTATCTTCCTTCCAGTGTTTCTGTGGTCACTCCATGTATGCTGCCAGCTTCTTTCGCCTGGCGCTCGCGAAATACTCTGGAATGTTTCCAGGAGTTACATTTGACATACTGCTGCCGTACCTTCCAGGCTTGGCGGCTTCCATGTTTAGAATATCGTTACGTATGCCTTCTATTTGTTGTCAATCATTTATTCCCATATGTCTCTTTCTCTCGGCGTTGTAGAGTTCCGGTTCTTCCAATCGTCTGTGGTGGTTCATGATGCTCCAGTCTTTTGACTAATTGATTATATAGGATTACCTACCGAGTCAGCAGCATTAAAGGTCATTAAGAGGCTTTAGTTCGATGATTTCATCAGAGAAATCAAGTCCGTTGATTTGACTGGTGAAATTCTTCTGCGTCCTCTCAGTCTTGGGTGATTCGTCTTCGCTTTCCTGGCGGTCATACAACACGGCAGTAGTTAGTTGTATTTCTTATATAACATTAAACAATTTCACCAACAATTTTCGCTCACCGTTGAGCAGGAGAGCGCTGGCCCGTCAATGTGTTTTTAAAATTCAAGTTTTGCATTGATGATAATTCACAAATCCCTCACGTTTACTTCCCTCTTTATTTCTTTCCCTGTAGGACCTCTCTATGCAGGCGCTGAAATATTGCTGATTGCCCCGGGATTTGATTATTCAGTTTTCGCTGAACTCCATTAGATTCTCTTCCTCCCATTTGTATATGGTGTCCAAATCTCTTTTCAGTTATTCCTGGTCGTCTTCATTTCTCGTTGTTTTCCCTTTCATCATCAGCCAAACATCTGACTGTACTCTTTCTCTCTCTTACGTCCTTGCCAAAGACAGATATCATGAGGACAAAGAATTGTGTAGTTAAGATATAAACAAAACGTTTCTTGCTGTATACCCAAAGACATATAATCAAAACATGTTCCCATTTGCAACTACTTTGAACCTTCTGTTTGTTAGGTATTCTTTGATACATTTTCCTTTCATATGTTGTCTTGGCTCTTGGTTTACTTTATAAAACTTTGCAGAATCAAGAAAAAGAAATATGTCTTCATTCTTTTCCCACTAATTAGCGCTTCGTGTGCGTCATTACAGTGAGCCAGTAGCTGTGTTTGCGTGTTCCTACCAGATGCCAAAGCCGTCTTCTCCTTCAGCTCTGAGTTCGTTTATATTAAGAAGTTCCGTTATGTGCCTCTTCCTCCCCCTCCTAATATTCAGATTACTTTCTATGTTATATTAACTGGTCTACATTGTTTCGGGAGACATTTGGTACCTCCTGTGTGCACAAGTGTTTTGGACGCCATCTTATTTATGCCTTCTGGGTTAAATTGGTGTGTACTTTCTTTCAGCAGCTTCTTAAGAGACTCAACTACTGTCTCATCTCTTTTAGAAATATTGCTAGAGTCTCATCTGGCCTGCTGTTATCATGAAGGTGATCAACTGCTTCATTCATGTCTCTTTCTTCATATATAAGTATATATTTGTCCTATTCATGAAACGTTTCGTCATTAATCTTAATCTTTCTCGTTCTGAACGCTCGACGTATATTTGTTAATTAGTATATCGTGGGTTCTTGTGGCGTCATTAACACACCTGTCATAAAAGGTCCACTCACTAAGCTTCTCTTCTTCTCTTGGTTCATGGAGGCAAACAGGACACTTGAGACTTCGATCCATGACTTGGTTAGTTTCCCTCTTTGTAATATTCCTTCTCCTCTATGTGAAGCCAGTCATACCCTGTCAGCATTTCTTAATATTTCCTCTGATTGTTCTCTCTCTCTCTCTCTCTCTCTCTCTCTCTCTCTCTCTCTCTCTCTCTCTCTCTCTCTCTCTATGTTTTGCTGGTTTTGAAACATTTTTCTCCTTCATTCTCCTCTTCGGTTACCCCATTGTTTTCCTCCTCTTTGTGTCTTTCCTTTCACGTCGCCGTTTCTCTTATGTGGCACTGATTTCACAAGCCTTCAGTGTATACACTGGTAGAAGGAGTCTGGTTTTGCATCAGTGCTGCTGAGAATTTCGATAATTTCCTTCTTATGTGATCTATTTCAAATTATTTGCTTCGTTCCACTCATTCTGTCAGATAAGAAGTTGAAGTTGTTAGCATTTAAGTTCGCCCTTACTTCATCTATTTTAAGTTTGTCGTAAGTATATACTTAAACCATACTAGGATCAGAGATACACGTAGTGACCACTTCAGTGTCAGTGATTAGTGCGATTTCATTTGTTGAAATTAGATCGATTACGTGATTACTTCTTGATGGCTTGTTTGTCATTTGTGTCAGATTAAACGTCTCACATAAGACTAATTACTTTATTGAAATGTTCTCCTTCACCTGTCATGGTATTCTTTTCTTTGAAAATATAATCACATTCATACTCTGCTCCACCCACTCACTATTATACAAAATTTGAATTAAAGTCACATTGTCTAAAGTCATTGTTATTTCTGGTTTGTCTATATACGTCAATATCTCCTCAATTTTCGTTCATAATTCGTTGAATTCCGCTCCTTTCAGTTTTGGATGAATCTTTACGTCATTATGTTAAGTGTCTTTTAAGGCTGGTATGGTGCTTGCTAATGATTCACATATCGTGTGAGATAATTTCATTATCTCATTAGCATCAAACTTGCTGTTTACATGAATTGCTTAAGTACCTTAATTTGTTTTTCATCTGTATCGGCTCTAAAGGTCTTGTATCCTGAATCTGTTTTCATTCATCGATGTTACAGTTGGATTGGCAAGGATCATGTTCATGTCAGCTGTAAGCCCGGTCATGTGATTGCTATTAATGCTGGATTTGTCATAAATTTCACTTTGTGTATTCATGTGCAATATTTCCCATGGATTATGTTTCTCTCATTGTTTTACATATTTTATCATCAGCGTTGGCTCGCTGATCATTCGCATTGCTCATTCTATAGAACTGCGTTACACTTTCTGATTTAGTGAAATTGTTGCTGATTCCATCAACATCTCAGTTAAAAGATATTTCTCCTTATCTATGTTAACTGAAAAGGCGCAGGCACCCATTTTATAGACCAACCCCTATTGGGTGGATGAACAGCTGGGTTGACTGTGGACCGACTGACGCAACCAGGATTCGAACCTATGTGCTTGACCCTGGGCGGCCCGTATCTGCGTCGCATGCAGTCAGGAGCGCTCAACGCTACACACCGGAAATCCATCTATGTTTCTTCTATTACTGATGTCACTCTTCTCCTAAATGCACTCTATATATTTCACATTCCTCTGTTTCTGCTGAGCCAGTCATCTCCCACATTCCCCTGTTTCTGATGAGCCAGTCATCTCTCACATTCCCCTGTTTCTGCTGAGCCAGTCATCTCTCACACTCCTCTGTTTCTGCTGAGCCAGTCATCTACATTCCTCTGTTCTTGCTGAGCCAGTCATCTCTCACATTCCTCTGTTTCTGCTGAGCCAATCATCTCTCACACTCCCCTGTTCTTGCTGAATCAGTCATCTCCCACATTCCTCTGTTCTTGCTGAATCAGTCATCTCCTATATTCCTCTGTTCTTGCTGAATCAGTCATCTCCTACATTCCTCTGTTCTTGCTGAATCAGTCATCTCCCACATTCCTCTGTTCTTGCTGAATCAGTCATCTCCAACATTCCTCTGTTCTTGCTGAATCAGTCATCTCTCACATGCCTCTGTGACATTGTTCTCATCTCTCCTTGTTCTCCAAGATGGCGGGTCTTCCCTTCTGTAACTTTCTCTGTACCCAGTCTTGCTTTCTGTGTCTATCTTTAACGACCACAGTCATCCATTCTCTTTCATTCTTCTCACGTTTTTCTTTGACTATTCATTCTTTCCTGTGTCTCCTTCTTACCCACCTGTTCGTATCCCAGGTGGATGCAAGGATCGGCAGCTGGTACCCTATTTACATTCTCTAACTTCATCGAGATGTCTGCATGCGTGTGCATGAAATCAGAATAATTCTCCACGAAACCTCTTACGTTAGAACTTCTGGAGTGATGGGTTCTTCTCAGTGATCTTAGATGCGAGTTTGTGTATCAGTCAATACATCTACACCTTCCCCTGGAGATATGTGTGTCATGCGGGTCACCATCAGTCGTACCCACCTCCCCTTCATCAGCACTTGTTCCTCATTACATGTCCTTCTCCCACTGCCTTTACCTCAACCTTGTCTTTTGTTGATGCTTGTACTATATCACGTCTCCTACCATTTTCTTTCCGCCTTCGGTGGGCTAGGCTGACTGACTTGAAATTCTCTATCTTTTTTGTATAGTCTTTCATTCCCTCCACTCTTATTGATGGTAAGACTTACATCAATTTCTTATTCATATTTTTCCTTTTTCGATTCTCTTTTTGGTTCTAAATCCACCCCGGTTATAATTAGTGTCTCATCTATATGCACGTTACGTTCAAATGACTCTCATTAACGCTGACCTTTACATCATATTCATCGACTCGTGGTCATGCACTGTCCTGTTCCATTATACACATTTAATTAGCAGTTGTGCAGATCTTTACTTTATAATACACCAATTGTGACAGTTTTAACACTTACTGATCAAAAGGAACTCCATTATATTCTTTAAAAAAAAAAAATCGTACGTTTTTTTCTTTTTCTTTATAAACTCGTTCACACCTGGTTTGTATTATCTGAAGGAGCTACTAATCTCCCTGAAGTCAATCTAGCTGTTCATCAACCCCTAGGGGTTGGTTGCTGGTAGTATATATATATATATATATATATATATATATATTCCTATGATTCTACGGGGAAAATGAAACTCGATAAGTTCCCAAGTGCACTTTCATGTAGTAATCACATCAGCAGGGGAGACACAAGAGAGAAATATGACAGTCAGTAGATGTACATCGAAGAGACGAAGCTAGGACGCCATTTGGTAAACATACGATTGTCCAAGACAGACAATGAGCGTATCATAAACTTATTATCTTACAAATTCTGTCAACAATAAAGTTAGCCAATTTGTATAGACCATCACTAATATCAAGATTATAATTCTTTGTGCATTTAATGATAGAAGATTCAATGATATTTCTGGTGGTAATAAAGTTAATAATACAATGATCATAGTTTTTAACGTGATTAAACAAGGCATTTGATTCTTGTCCCGTTCTTATTTGATATTTATGTTGCTTAAGTCTAACAGAAAGATCCTTACCAGTCTGCCCAACATAAAACTTACCACAATTTCAACATGGCACTTTATAGATGCACCCAGGAGAATTTTCTAGTGAATTCCTGATTAAGATATTCTTTATAGTATCATTGTTGCCGAAGGTAACACTTACATTAAAGGATTTAAACAACATGTGAAGTAAAGTGAAATTACTAACAAAAGGGAGAACTAAAAGATCCTTGTTGTCATTGGGAGGTTTGGGCTCAACTCTATAAAATGATTTCTTTGCTAACTTAAGGGAATTATCAATGAAAGATCTTGGGTACTTTAACTTAGATCCAATAGAATATATCTTCTCAAACTTTGTCGCTGTATCCCGCGCTAGCGAGGTAGTATATATAGATATATATATACATACATATATATATGTATATATATATATATATATATATATATATATATATATATATATATATATATATATATACATATTTTTTTTTTTTTTTTTTTTTTCAAACTATTCGCCATTTCCCGCGTTAGCGAGGTAGCGTTAAGAACAGAGAACTGGGCCTTTGAGGGAATATCCTCACCTGGCCCCTTCTCTGTTCCTTCTTTTGGAAAAAAAAAAATGAGAGGAGAGGATTTCCAGCCCCCCGCTCCCTCCCCTTTTAGTTGCCTTCTACAACACGCAGGGAATACGTGGGAAGTATTCTTTCTCCCCTATCCCCTATCCTATATATATATATATATATATATATATATATATATATATATATATATTGGATCTAAGTTAAAGTACCCTCAATCATTCATTGATAAATCCCTTAAGTCAGCAAAGAAATCATTCTATAGAGTCGAGCCCAAACCTCCCACTGACACCAGGAATCTTCTAGTTCTTCCATTTGATAATAATTTTACTTTACTTCCCATGTTGCTTAAATCCTTTAATGTAAGTGTTGCCTTCAGCAACAACAATACTATAAAGAATATCTTAATCAGGAATTCACCAGAAAATTCTCCTGGATACATCTATAAAATGCCATGTAGAAATTGTGATAAGTTATATGTTGGACAGACTGGTAAGGATCTTTCTGTTAGACTTAAGCAACATGAATATAGTATAAGAACGGGACGAGAATCAAATGCCTTGTTTAATCACGTTAAAAACTATGATCATTGTATTGACTGGAGTAATGCCATCTCAGTTATTAACTCTAACGCTATTACCACGAGAGATATCACTGAATCTTCTATTATCAAATACACAAAGAATCATAATCTAAATATTAGTGATGATCTATACAAATTGGATAACTTTATTTTTGATAAAATTCATAAAATGATAAGTTTATGATACGCTCGTTGTCTGTCTAGGACAATCGTCGCAAGTTTACCAAATGGCTTCCTAGCTACGTCTCTTCGTTGTATATCACTTGACTGTTATATTTCTCTCATGTGTCTCCCCTGATGACGTGAATATTACACGAAAGTCTACTTGGAAACTTTTCGTGGACTCTTAGGAATATATATATTACATATATATATATATATATATATATATATATATATATATATATATATATATATATATTCATCCCTGGGGATAGGGGATTAAGAATACTTCCCACGTATTCCCTGCGTGTCGTAGAAGGCGACTAAAAGGGGAGGGAGCGGGGGGCTGGAAATCCTCCCCTCTCGTTTTTTTTTTAATTTTCCAAGGGAAGGAACAGAGGGGGCCAGGTGAGGATATTCCAAAAAAGGCCCAGTCCTCTGTTCTTGGCGCTACCTCGCTAACGCGGGAAATGGCGAATGGTTTGAAAGATATATATATATATATATATATATATATATATATATATATATATATATATATATATATATATATATATATATATATTTTTTTTTTTTTTCCAAAAGAAGGAACAGAGAAGAGGGCCAGGTGAGGATATTCCCTCAAAGGCCCAGTCCTCTGTTCTTAACGCTACCTCGCTATCGCGGGAAATAGCGAATAGTATGAAAAAAAAAAAAAAATGTATATATATATATATATATATATATATATATATATATATATATATATATATATATATATCCATTAACCAAACACTAAGTGTTGATGAACAGCACACGCAACTTTCCGGTGGTAGTGCATATCTCACATCACACATACAGGTGTACAAGACTACGACCACAGTAGTGTTGTTCTGCCTGTCGCAGTGCGCCATAGTAACTGGGAATCAAATATGAACTGCTGGAAGTATTGCCTGGCCAAACATAGAACCTTTTCCTAATTTTGAGCAAAGTTCCTACCAATATTTGTTCTTTTTTTTTTTCAAAGGGAGACTTAGGTCAAATCTAAATCAGAGCTTTTAGGGTCACTTGCAGTTTAATTCTTTAGCTACTGTAAGAGTATCGAATTAATTAATATATAAAGTATACAACTACTATAAGAGTACTGTATAAAGTACTATACTAAGTATACAGCTTCTGTAAGAGTACTGTGTACAGTAAACTTACACCATAAAGGATACAGCTACCGTAAGAGTACTTTATAAAGTTCTGTATAAAGTGTACAGCTACTGTAAGAGTACTGTATAAAGTGCAATTACACTATAAAGTATACAGTTACTGTAAGAGTACGTTATAAAGTATTGTATAAAGTATACAGCTACTGTAAGAGTACTTTATAAAGTATTGTATAAAGTATACAGCTACTATAAGAGTACTGTATAATGTATACAGCTACTGTAAAACTACTGTATAAAGTATACAGTTACTGTAAAACTACTGTATAAAGTATACAGTTACTGTAAAACTACTGTATAAAGTATACAGTTACTGTAAAACTACTGTATAAAGTATACAGCTAATGCAAAAGTACTGTATAAAATATACAGCTAGAGGCGTCTGATCTGGCCCTTATGGGTCTGGTGGAACGCATCTTCAGTAAGCCGTTCCCACGACGGAGGAACGACGCATGAGCGGTTACGTCGTCCGCTGAGCTACGCACGCGACACACACAAGACCCTGGGAACAATACAGTGGTAGTCTATGGTACTAACGACTTGGTGACAGTACATACAGTTTATGGTAATACTTCAGGTACCATAACAGGCCAATGTATGGTAACGACTGGGGTAATATGGTTACAGTATGGTATTGTGGTGTGTTGAGGTAGCATAACAGGGCAATGTATGGTAACGACTGGGGTAATATGGTTACAGTATGGTATTGTGGTGTGTTGAGGTACCATAACAGGGCAATGTATGGTAACGACTGGGGTAATATGGTTACAGTATGGTATTGTGGTGTGTTGAAGTAGCATAACAGGGCAATGTATGGTAACGACTGGGGTAATATGGTTACAGTATGGTATTGTGGTGTGTTGAAGTAGCATAACAGGGCAATGTATGGTAACGACTGGGGTAATATGGTTACAATATGGTATTGTGATGTGTTGTAACAACTAAGAGAACTTTGTAACAATGCAGAGTCGATTTCTTGTAACAACGGTCACGGCTGGAGTGTGATTGTGACCGGCTAGGATAACAGGTTGATGACTTCGGTGCAGACAAGACCTGCTGATCTATGTTGACTCTGTTGCTCCTATAGCAAACAACAGCCGATGTATGTCGCCCTGGATAGTAAACAAGATCAGGTGATGTACGCTGCCCCGATTGAAAACAACACCAACTGATGCTTCTCGTCCCGATGTAAACAACACCAGCTAATATATGTCGCTGCAGTTGTAAACAACATCAGCTAATGCATGTCACCCCAATATAAACAACACCAGCTGATATATGTCGCTGCAGTTGTAAACAACATCAGCTAATGCATGTCACCCCAATATAAACAACATCCGCTGACGTATGCACCCCCAAGATAAACATCATCAGCTGATGTGTGTCGCTACGATAATAAAAAAACATCAGCTGATGCATGTCACTCCGATGTAAACAACATCAGCTGATATATATCGCTGCAGTTGTAAACAACATCAGCTGATGAACGTCCCTGCGACTCGCAGATAAATCTGATATCGCCGAGATCCGTGGCTTCTGGTTGACTGGAAGAAAGTGGGAAGCGGGTAAGAGTGAGACCGAATAAGGAAGAAAGAGGATGAGGAAAAGAGCGGGTAAGAGGGTGAGAGGGTAAGAGGGAGATAGGGTGAGAGGAAGAGCGGGTATGAGGAAGAGCGAGTAGGAGGAAGAGCGGGTAGGAGGAAGAGCGGGTAGGAGGAAGAGCGGGTAAGAGGAAGAGCGGGTAAGAGGAAGAGCGGGTAAGAGGAAGAGCGGGTAAGAGGAAGAGCGGGTAGGAGGAAGAGCGGGTATGAGGAAGAGCGGGTAGGAGGAAGAGCGGGTAGGAGGAAGAGCGGGTAAGAGGAAGAGCGGGTAAGAGGAAGAGCGGGTAAGAGGAAGAGCGGGTAGGAGGAAGAGCGGGTAGGAGGAAGAGCGGGTAGGAGGAAGAGCGGGTAGGAGGAAGAGCGGGTAGGAGGAAGAGCGGGTATGAGGAAGAGCGGGTATGAGGAAGAGCGGGTAAGAGGAAGAGCGGGTAAGAGGAAGAGCGGGTAGAGGAAGAGCGGGTAAGAGGAAGAGCGGGTAGAGGAAGAGCGGGTAGGAGGAAGAGCGGGTAGGAGGAAGAGCGGGTAGGAGGAAGAGCGGGTAGAGGAAGAGCGGGTAGAGGAAGAGCGGGTAGGAGGAAGAGCGGGTAGGAGGAAGAGCGGGTAGGAGGAAGAGCGGGTAGGAGGAAGAGCGGGTAGGAGGAAGAGCGGGTAGGAGGAAGAGCGGGTAGGAGGAAGAGCGGGTAGGAGGAAGAGCGGGTAGGAGGAAGAGCGGGTAGGAGGAAGAGCGGGTAGGAGGAAGAGCGGGTAGAGGAAGAGCGGGTAAGAGGAAGAGCGGGTAAGAGGAAGAGCGGGTAGGAGGAAGAGCGGGTAAGAGGAAGAGCGGGTAGGAGGAAGAGCGGGTAGGAGGAAGAGCGGGTAGGAGGAAGAGCGGGTAGGAGGAAGAGCGGGTAGGAGGAAGAGCGGGTAGGAGGAAGAGCGGGTAGGAGGAAGAGCGGGTAGGAGGAAGAGCGGGTAGGAGGAAGAGCGGGTAGGAGGAAGAGCGGGTAGGAGGAAGAGCGGGTAGGAGGAAGAGCGGGTAAGAGGAAGAGCGGGTAAGAGGAAGAGCGGGTAAGAGGAAGAGCGGGTAGGAGGAAGAGCGGGTAGGAGGAAGAGCGTGTAGGACGAAGAGCGGGTAAGAGGGAGAGCGGGTAAGAGGAAGAGCGGGTAAGAGGAAGAGCGGGTAAGAGGAAGAGCGGGTAAGAGGAAGAGCGGGTAGGAGGAAGAGCGGATAAGAGGAAGAGGGGGTAAGAGGGAGAGCGTGTAGGACGAAGAGCGAGTAAGAGGAAGAGCGGGTAAGAGGAAGAGCGGGTAAGAGGAAGAGCGGGTAAGAGGAAGAGCGGGTAAGAGAAGAGCGGGTAAGAGGAAGAGCGGGTAGGAGGAAGAGCGGGTAAGAGGAAGAGCGGGTAAGAGGAAGAGCGGGTAAGAGGAAGAGCGGGTAGGAGGGAGAGCGGGTAAGAGGAAGAGCGGGTAGGAGGAAGAGCGGGTAGGAGGAAGAGCGGGTAAGAGGAAGAGCGGGTAAGAGGAAGAGCGGGTAAGAGGAAGAGCGGGTAGGAGGAAGAGCGGGTAGGAGGAAGAGCGGGTAAGAGCTGGTGTCTGGTGAGAGAAAGAGAGAGCAGAGAGGGAGAGGAAGGTTATGGATATGGAGGTGGTGGGGGTGCAGGACGGGTGGGAGGACAAATGGGCGAGGGTGAGAGGCGGAGTGAAGAAGACCAAGATGAAATATGATGGTAGGAAAAGAATAGATGAGAGAGGGGAGGAGGGGAATGGAAGGGGAAGAGTGGATGGATGAGAGGGGAACAGAGGGAAAATAATGAGGGGAGACGAGAGTTGAACCAAGAGAAAATTGCACCTGCAGGGGATGACTACGGCGGTGAGGAGGTTATTTACTGTAGTAACACTGTAACGATTGTGAGGTAGTAACACTGTAACGATTGTGAGGTAGTAACGCTGTAACGATTCTGAGGTGGTAACACAGTAACGATTATGAGGTAGTAACACTGTAACGATTATGAGGTAGTAACACTGTAACGATTGTGAGGTAGTAACACTGTAACGATTGTAAGGTAGTAACACTGTAACGATTGAGGTAGTAACACTGTAACGATTGTGAGGTGGTAACACTGTAACGATTGTGAGGTAGTAACACTGTAACGATTGTGAGGTAGTAACACTGTAACGATTGTGAGGTAGTAACACTGTAACGATTGCGAGGTGGTAACACTGTAACGATTGTGAGGTAGTAACACTGTAACGATTCTGAGGTGGTAACACAGTAACGATTATGAGGTAGTAACACTGTAACGATTGTGAGGCAGTAACATTGTAGTTATTGTGAGTTAATGTCACTGTAACGATTGTGAGGCAGTAACACTATAGTGAATGTGAGGCAGTAACACAGTACCGGTTGTGAGGTAGTAAAACTGTAGCAATTGTGGGGTAGTAACACTGAAGTGACTGTGAGGCAGTGAGGTTGTAACACTCGTGATTGTGAGGCAGTAACACTATAGCGCTTGTTAGGCTGTAACACCGTAGTGATTGTGAGGCAGTAACACTGTACTGATTGTGAGGGGTAACACTGTATCGATTTGAGGCTGTAACACTGTAACGAATTGTGAGTAGTAACACTGAAAGTTTTGGGTGAGGAGTAACACTGTAGCGATTGTGAGGCAGTAACACTGTAGGGATTGTGAGGCAGTAACACTGTAGGGATTGTGAGGTAGTAACACTGTGGATTGTGAGGCAGTAACACTGTGATTGTGAGACAGTAACACTGATGGGATTGTGAGGTAGTAACACATAAGATTGTGAGGTAGTAACACTGAAATGATTGTGAGGAGTAACACTGTAAGATTGTGAGGTAGTAACACTATAGTGATTGTGAGGCAGTAACACCAGTACGATTGTGAGGTAGTAACACTGTAACGATTGTGAGGTAGTAACCCCTAGTCGATTGTGAGGCAGTAACACTGTTGATTGTGAGTAGTAACACTGTGCTGATTGTGAGGCAGTAACACTGTAGTGATTGTGAGGGCGTACACTGTAGTGGATTTGAGGCTGTAACACTGTACTGAATGTGAAGCAGTAACACTGTAGTGTTGGTGAGAGAGTAACACTGTAGTGATTGTGAGACAGTAACACTGTGGTGATTGTGAGGCAGTAACACCATAGTGATTGTGAGACAGTAACACTGTGGTGATTGTGAGGCAGTAACACCATAGTGATTGTGAGGCAGTAACACTGTAGTGATTGTGAGGCAGTAACACTGTAGTGATTGTGAGGCAGTAACACCATAGTGATTGTGAGGCAGTAACACCATAGTGATTGTGAGGCAGTAACACTGTAGTGATTGTGAGGCAGTAACACCATAGTGATTGTGAGACAGTAACACTGTGGTGATTGTGAGGCAGTAACACTGTGGTGATTGTGAGGCAGTAACACTGTAGTGATTGTGGGTAGTAACACTGTAGTGAATTTGACTCTGTAACGCTGTAGTGATTGTGAGGCAGCAACACTACAGCACTTGTGAGGCTGTAACACTGTATTGATTGTGAGACAGTAATATAAAAGGGATTGTGAGGCAGTAACACTGTAGTGATTGTGAGACAGTAGCACTGTAGTGATTGCGAGACAGTGACACTAAAGTGATTGTGAAGGAGTAACACTAGTGATTGTGACACTAACACTGTAGCGGTTTTGAGGCTGTAACACTGTAGTGATTGTAAGGCAGTAGCGCTATAGTGATTGTGAGACTGTAACATTGTAATGTATTTGAGGCCGTAACACTATAGTGATTGTGAGGCAGTAACACTGTAGTGATTGTGAGGCAGTAACACTGTAATGGATTTGAGGCTGTAACACTGTAGTGATTGTGAGGCAGTAACACTATAGCGCTTATGAGGCTGTAACACTAGTAATTGTGAGGCTGAAACACTATAGTGATTGTGAGACAGTAACACTATAGTGATTGTGAGGCAGTAACACTGTAGTGATTGTGAGACAATAACACTACTGATTCTGAGACATTAACACTGATTGTGAGGTAGTAACACTGTAGCGATTGTGAGGTAGTAACACTGATCTGATATAACGACTATAAAGCAGTAACACTGGGGCAACACTGCTCTCGTGCAGTATGTGAGGCAGTAACACTGTAGTGAGTGTGATGTAGTAACGCTTTACTAACACTTCTCTGCTGTAATGAATTTAATGAAGTAACAAAATAGTAACATTGTTTTGGTATAGTGAGCGTGAGAAAGTAACTTTGTAGTAACAATGCTCTAGTAAAGTAAGTGTAGGACAGTAACTGTGTAACACTGCTCTGCTGTAGCGAGTGTGAGGCAGTAACAATGTAGTAACACTGATCATCTGCAACGGGTGTGAGACAGTAACGCTACTGTAACGGGTGTGAGTCAGTAACAATGTTACATCTGCAATACGAGCGGACAGTGTGGCATTTACAGAGGTACACTGGCAGACTGGCAGCACTGTGCCGCAGTGGGAATGCTGCAGTGACAATAATGCAGTGATTGTGTTGCAGTTGTAGTGCTGTAGTGACTGCTGTAAAAACAACAACAGTATTGGAATAAGTGTTGCAATGGAATCTACAGTAAATGATGCAGTAAGTTTTGTAGTAACAGTGTCGCAGTGAGTGTTGCAATGAGATTTGCAGAAATGCTACAGCAAGTGCTGCAACGAATAGTGCTCCAGCGTGTATTGCAAAAACCAGCATTGCAGAGGGTGTTGCAGCAGTTGTTGCAGTGGATGTTACAATGAGTGTTGCAGGATGTGGTGTGATAACGGAGTCGTAAGAGTGTTCTAATATCAATGATACAGCTGTAGCGATTTACTATCAGCAGTGTAATGCGTATGTTGCGCTAGCAGTGATAAAAGTATTGCACTGATAGTTCTATAGTTGCAGTGCTGCAGTGACGTCACTATACCAGCAGTGTTTGAATGGTAGGCTGCAGTGATGGTTCTTTCATAGCACTGCTACAGTGTACTGCCTTTCACTGAGGTGTTACCGTAATGGAGTGTCAGTGCTACAATGTCACTGCCATAATGATAGTAGCGGGACCAACACCTTGATGTAAGTGACAGTATTGACAGATACAACACAGCTCCTGTCTCGTTTCAGACCTCAAGACAGAGAGACCTGCAGACAGACGGCCTCTCTCCCACTCGAGGACTCGATGGATGTTCATCAAAACTGTTAAAAATGTATCTGTTTCGCCCAGAACGGAGGCAGAGCCGAGGCGGCGAGAAGCGGAGCAGTGAGGACTATCAAGGGTTGAGGAACATGCGTTAGGAGTGAAGGAGCGTGTGGGGGAAATGAGGAGCCAGTACATGAGAGCACATTGGTAGGACAAATGATGGGAGACCTGATGGTTAGTCCTTGGTGAGCTCATCCGCTGAGGATGGTAAAGCAGAAGGCACCACCCACCCACCGCTCCCTCCGCCACAACAACCAGCAGGAGATACATATGCAAGGGACTATCTTGAACTGGATTGTGAACATATGGAAGCTTCAAATGCACGACCGACATTATTTGCGCATCTTGAGTCCCATATGTCTACAAGTTTGTCTTTATGAAACGTCTGTATGACTTTCTAATCTTACGACACTGATCTATAAGTTCCTGACCTCTTCCAAAACCCTATATAGCCTCGTTAGGACCCAGTGGTTTGTTGCTGTTCGATTTTCTTCGTAAGGAGGGAGTATACTGGCCCACGGAGGCTCTTATAGGAGACAAGGTTGACGGGAAAAGTTCCCTACTCTGTCTACTGCCGTATTCCGGGGGAGGAAGCTCAAATCTGAACGAAAAGAAGATAATTGTAAATCATTGAATCTAAATGTCTGAAAATGTCCTTATGAAACAGGAATGATTATGAATATCACTGAAGTAACTATCTAGGTTGAAAGTATTGATATCCCTTACATTGACAACATCTGGTCGTGATGTATTCTCAATACTCTAGATACATATATACAAATGAACGTAAACAGAGGCTGTTTGTGGTACTGGAAGAGAACGAATCTCATGAATCAGTGTGGCGGGAGTAGAAAGACGTGCAGATATTTCTCGTAGAGTTGAGAAGTTGTAGATATGAAGCGAAATATTCACTATGTCTGTACTTAAACGTTCAGTTACTCTGATCGGTAGATCATTTCACGTGTTAACAATCCCGTTGAACAAAAAGTACTTCGCCTCATTCAAGGTAAAACGTTTGCCCATCAGTTTATACCCATTACTACGGGTAACATCAGACCAATCTAGCTCTAAAGCTGAAAAATACGTTGGTAATGCTACTGTTATATCTCTTTCCTTTTGCTATCATACTTCTATTTCTGGTCGATAAAGCTCTATCTAGTTAGAAGAAATATTCGGATGTTGAATCATCTAGTATTTCGAAAACGTATTGTAGATCTTTTCTGAGCCTGTTTTAGTCTTCTGACTCTTTTGTTTTTCATAAATCTTCATTCTGAGCGACAGAAGAATTAGTGTTGATGCTTTTCTCTGAATTCTTTCTAGTTTTTCTTCATCTTTGATGAAGTCTGGTGACCAGGAGTGATCAGCTTATCTTAAATGAAGTCTGACCTAGCGTTGATACAAGTACTGTGTTCTCCATTCTATTGTTGACATTTCTAACTGTTGAACCTAATATATTGCTGGTTGCTATATATGGAGCTTGACTTGTGGTGAGGAGGTGCAGACTGTGTGGAGGGAAGCAGTACTTAGCTTAAGCGTACTCAGAGCGAGCTTTTTGCCATAAGACACGGCTAACGCGTAGCGCTTATCGCAACATAATCCCTAATTACAACGAACGAACCATGCGACTTTAATGTTGTCATGTGTTATGTGTGAGACAGAGAAGATTGAATGTTTGTTGATAGGACGCCAGCTTAACAAACATATGGATGAGGCAGAAAGAAGTAATACAGCAACCTGGGCCAAAGTAGTGAAACACGAAAGCCACAAAAGTGTTGACTCACTGCGCAGCCGTCACTAACTTCCCTGATACCCAGGTGGGCGGGCAGTACCGGTAGACCTTCTGGTCGTCTACCTACTGCCTGAGATAAGGAGGCAGGGAACGTCTGGTGGGAGGTGAGGAGAAAGAGGATCGTGTTACAATGAGATGCAGAACGTTTGGTGTGAAGGTGAGGAACGAATGGTGGGGAGGTAAGGAACGTGAGGTGGAGGGCAGGCACTTCATGTGGGATAGTGAGAGATGTGTATTGGGAAGTGAAGAACGTGTGGTTTGGAGACGAGAAACATGTGTTAGGATGAGACTATGTTAAATGGGAGACTTGGGAAGTGTGTTTTGAGAAGATGAGGAACGTGGGGTGGGGAGTTGAGGACCGTAGGATTGGGAGGTGAGGAACGTGGGTTGGGAGGTGAGGAGCACGGGTTGAGGAGGTGAGGCCCATGTGATGAGGAGGTGAGGCCCATGTGGTGGGAGGCGAAGACCGTGGGGTTGGGGGCGAGGACTACGGTGTGGGGGAGGTGAGGACCATGGGGTGGGAAGCGAGGACCATGGGATGGGGAGGTGAGGACCATGGTGTGGGAAGTGAGTAAGTAGTAGTCGAATTGGTTACATATACTGGGGAGGTGAGGAACGTTTGGTGCAAAGATGAGGAACGTGAGATGTAGTGGAAAGTGGAGGGGAGTTTGGTGGGGTGGTGGGGAACATATAGTGGGTCGTGAGTAACGTGTTGTGGGGAGATGAAGAACGTATTGTTAGGGGATGAGGAATGAGAGTTGGGGTGAGCGATGTGTACTGGTGGCATGAGGAACCTAACCTACGGTAGGGAGAAACATGCGGCAATTACTTGTGTGTTACGGGCAGAGTTTTGTACTCTGTTGCCGCGTCTCTTAACCTGGTGAATATATACCATGTATTTACTCCTGTGCGTGTACACACACACACACACACACACGCACGCACGCACACATATACACACGCACACACACACACACACACACACACACAGAAGCCTAAGCCTGGTACCAATTTATCGACCAGCTCCTGAGGAGCGGATGAACAGTTGGGATGAGCTGTGTGCCGACTGCCAGGCCCAGGATTCGGACCCATGCAGACCCGACCTTTGGCGGGCCCGTTCTGACTCATGATTAGTAATGGTAACTACCCGTTATGGTAGGGAAGTAACGATCGTGGAGCTGGATTGAGGGACATGAGGTAGTGAGATGAAGACGTGGTGTGGTTAAATGAGGAACTTTTGGTGGAGAGATGAGGGACGTGGGATGATGGCTAGAGGGAAGTGTTATGGTGAGGTGAGAAACACTCGGTGCAGAGATGAAGAATGTGTGATGAGGAGGCAAGGAACGTGTGATGAGGAGGCTAAGAACGTGTGATGAGTGTGTGAGAAATGTTTGATGAGGAGATAATGAGGAACGTTTAGCTGAGGAATATGGTGAGGAGGTGAGTCACCAACGGTGTGAGGTAAGGAAGATGGAAAGGTGAGTTAGAGAACGTACGGAGGGAACGTGGGATGGGGATATGAGGGAAATGTGGTGGGGAGTTGGGTAAAGTGGGTTGAGGATCGTACCTTATGAGAGCCAGTAGGCTTCAAAATGAGGGACAGCAACCTGCCTTATGAGGTGCAGTCGTCTGCAGTAGGAGAGGCAGCAGCTTATTGTATGAGGGATAGTTGCCTGAAATATGAAGGAGTAACTTCCTGCCATATGAGTAGCAGTTGCCTTCAACATGAGGTGGCAGCAGCCTGCCATATGAGTGATAGGCCAGCACCATCAGGAGCAACATCCTTTCTTATACAGTACCACAACCACCAACTGGAAGCCACATTATTCAGTAAGTTGATACAATGATGCGAATCATGATTGTGCCCGACTGTACTGTGAGGCTGTACATAATCATCATAATGATAATGACCATGATGATGATTATGACCATGATGATAATGACCATGATGATGATTATGACCATGATGATAATGACTGTGATACTAATGACCATGATAATAATGACCATGATGATAATGACCATGATGATAATGACTGATACTAATGACCATGATAATAATGACCATGATGATGATTATGACCATGATGATAATGACTGATACTAATGACCATGATAATAATGACCATGATGATAATGACCATGATGATGATTATGACCATGATGATAATGACCATGATAATAATGACCATGATAATAATGACCATGATGATGATAATGACTATGATAATAATGACCATGATGATAGACCATGATACTAATGACCATGATGATAATGACCATGATGATAATGACCATGATAATAATGACCATGATAATAATGACCATGATGATGATAATGACTATGATAATAATGACCATGATGATAATGACCATTATGATAATGACCATGATGATAATGATCATGATGATAATGACCATGATGATAATGACCATTATAATAATGACCATGATGATGATTATGACCATGATGATAATGACTATGATACTAATGACCATGATGATAATGACCATGATGATAATGACCATGATGATGATTATGACCATGATGATTATGACCATGATGATAATGACCATGATAATAATGACCATGATGATGATTATGACCATGATGATGATTATGACCATGATGATAATGACCATGATACTAATGACCATGATGATAATGACCATGATGATAATGACCATGATGATAATGACCATGATGATAATGACCATGATGATAATGACCATGATGATAATTATCATGATGATAATGACCATGAAGATGTGACAATACGGCGAAGGAGGGTAAATACATCATAATCACGGTCAGGTTAGAGGCAAGCTGTAGACTGGAAATGAAATGTGATAAATGCATCTTACTCAAAGTCACATTAAACACAAGCTTAAGACGTGTGGGTCACTTAAGAGCCATGAAGATGGGAAGGTTAATACTGACATACAAGGAACGTGTTGCTGACGTGCACAGATGACCCTGGGTCTAGATGTAACTGGCACAGATGTCATGACGCGAGGTGACATAGACATAGATGCGATAGGCACAAACCGTACTGGCACAGCTGACATGAAATGTGATAGCCACATATCATAGGTCCAAGCGTTATATGACAGGAGCAAAGGGCAATTGGCACAGGTGTCATAGTAAGACACAAATATTGTTCGTGAAAGCAACCTCAGCACAGGTTTCATGTCAAACATAGACACATGTCACAGGGGCAGATACAGGTGTCATGAATATAGAGGTTATAGGCATCAGTATCATGCGAACAGATGCTACAGATACATATACCATGGATACAGATGTTTGTAGATACAGATGTCGCGGGTGCAGACATCGGAGACAGAGATGTCGTGGTTACAGATGTCAGAGATACAGAGTTCATAGGTACTTATATCCTGGGTACGCATGTGACCCATACAGATGTTACACCAATGAATTCAAACACCAACAGACCACTGGGCCCCTCCATAAGGCTGGCTAGTGGAAGAGAACTGTGAGACTCATGGATTAGTGTGGTGGGAGGAGAGAGACATAGTGATCTTGAAGTGAGCAAAACCAATAAACCTTTAATATATAGCCAATAGAGCGAAAATAATACCTGGTTGTGGATATGAAGTAGATTATTCGTCAAAATCTAGGCTTAAACTCATCCATGGTGCTGCTCTGAACTACTCTGCGAAGAAAATCATTACATATATTGACAACTCTGTTAAAGAAAATGTCCCTCGCATCATTCGTGGTAAAATGTTTGCTCACGAGTTTGACTCCATCACTATGAATGAAATTAGATGAATCTCCTTCATCACAGCAGCCGTGAGATGATATCTATGTAGGTTAGTCCGCTCTCATGGGATTGGTTCCTCAGACCAGGATCATCTATGCAGCTCGCCTCTGTCCTCTCCTCATACTGTCTATGCCTTTCCTCCAGCGCGGTCACCAAAACCGAACACAGTATTCAAGATGAGGACGCACTAGTGAGATGTAAAGAATGAGGATAATTTCCCTGGACTTCAACTCGAAAGCCCATCCGTTGAATCCAAGAATATTATTTGCCACTTTTACTGCTTCCCCGCACTGTCCATGTGGTCACCAGAGATTATTACGTCCAAGTCTTTTTCCTCGTTTTCTTTTCTGTCGTTCAGCAAAATTCACGCTGTAATTTGACGTTTCATTTTCGCAACCGATATGTTAAACTTTGCTCCGGTCGGTCTTGTTATTCGTATGGCACCAGTCGGTCTGCCAGTTTGTTTACGTCAGTTTGAAGACGTTCAGTTTCTGTGGTATGTTTGTTTCCCAAATTTGGATCGTCCGCGAATTCCTACATTTAACATGGCAGTCTGTCATCAATATCATTAACATTTACGAGAATGAGAACTGGTCCCAAGACTGACCCCATGTGACACGTCACTAGTTACTTCTAATCATTTTGAGGATTAACCATTAATCAGTACCTTTTGTTCACGACCACTCAGATAATCTTCTAACCACAGAAGTACATCCCCCATCTATACCATGTGTGACTTAACTTCTGTCTTTGATGGGTAACTTCGTCGAATGTCTTTTGCAAATCTAAATACAACACATCACGTGCTTTACTTTCGTCATACATGAACGATTTCGTCGATAACTATACTGATAATCGATTATCAAGTGGTGGTCTTCCATATGGATTATCATTTCATCCTGAATGATGCTTTCCATAAATTTCCTAACTACAGACCGTAAACTAACTGGATGATAATTTCCAGGCAGTGATTGCCTTACTATTTGAATATTGATGAATAATGACAAACTTCCATTCCCCAGCAATATTTCCCAAAGCGAGTGACTTATTGAAGACAGACAACGGATCAGCTCTTGGATTCTTCGCCTCTTTCAACGTCCTCATAAAACTTACCCAGGTCTGGTGATATGTCTGTTGTCATTCCACACAGCGTTAATAGTACGTCTTCATCTTCTATTTCGTTCTGTTGTACAAATTTTCCTCCCCTGGCAATGGAACAGGATTCGGCACATGAGTTGCGTCTTGAATTGTAAATACAGATTGAAAAAAAGAGGATCGCTTAGAATCGTTTTAATGGCTTCGTTGTCTTGATTCAAGTCACCATTAACCGTAATTAATCGCTCAATTAATTGGGTAATATCTTCATATATCTAACATAACTGTAAAACTCGTTGGAGTTTCATTTGTTATATTCTGTAATATACGCTTCATTTTGACTTTGACGTATAAGTCTCTTAGTATCCCTACGCAAATGTACGCAATTTATCATTTTAGTTATTGGTGTCTGAATTTCTTATGTGCTACTTTCTTGGGCAGAAAACACTTCTTTACGTCATGGATCTACCATTACGGCCTCGTTTCGGCAAAACATCGTCACATATATTCCCTCCACTACTTTGAAAGTTTTACCGAAACTTTTACAAGTTACGTTCACATCGTTTTCATTAACATTATCATCCCGGGTTTGCCGTTCAAGAGCAATGCGAAGATCACTGAAATTTCCTGTTCTAATAACGTGGTGATTTTTTTGACCAGCATCACATCAGATTATTTCTTCAGCTTCAACGTTATCAACAGACCCTCCTTGATAACTAAAACTATACCTGACATGTTCTCATCACCAGAAGGATTCTCAACTCATTGCGTTGGAACACAGTCAAGCAAACTTAGGAAGAGCTCACGCCCGCTGCTACTGGGGAGAGGTACCTCACCACATAAATATCGGCATGTCCAAATTTTCCATTGTGATCAAACTTGTTCATCACAAACTTATGCCACAGGGTCTTTCATCTGCCTTTGGTGCCTGTACTGGCGGCCTTTTAACTA